>NC_085009.1:5544580-5611643 GCF_963854185.1 Sardina pilchardus | reverse complement strand
TGATTCGCTGTGGCAGATTGGGCTAATTGTGTGAACACTAACAGGCACACTCCAAGAGAGAGATGAAGGCTAATTCAGTCCTCCATTTAAAAAAAAAGGAACAACAACAACTCCGAAAAAAAAAAAAAAAAGCACAACTCAGCGGTAGTTGTACCACTAACGGAAAATTGATGTCTGAATCTCGAGCCCGCTCAATCTGTCCAGGATTGGAATGACAACTTGTTTGTCTTTCATTGGGTCTCCTTAACCTTGTGTTAAACTCCACTTACATCGACTGACGCAAAGCTCGGCGCTGTTGGAGCGCTGTGCTCGCTTGATGTGGTTGATGGGCCAACGTCTCTGATGACGGAGGCATTCTCTAATCCGCATTAACTGCCTTTGGAGTTCTGACCTGCAAAACACACCACTGTAGAACGGGGGAAATAAAAAAAGAAGCCCTGTTCATATTATAGCCAGCAGAGAAATAGAGTAGAATAGCTATTCAACTAACTTCATGTCACACATGAGGTTGAAACGTATACTGTAGGACATGTTCACATAGATGCAAGTATACACATACACTCCCACAGTCAAAATATTCAAAGTAAAGCATGTTGTAGCAATATACAATGTATTGTGCTGTCCCTTGGAATAGAACCAGTGTCTATAGTGTGTTGCTAAGGCCATCTGCTGCTATGACCTTGTTGTTCTTAAATACTTAGCAAAACCAGCTAACCTACGGCATTGGCTGCACAAAACTCCAGTGATCTGAGGCTCTTCCACAAAGCCAGCGGTCTGCTCTTGCTCTTCACCTTTCAGCACCTGTCGCCTCACAAGCCCCTTAACCGGATTACCATGGAGGCAGCTCAGTGGCATTTCAAAACTTTTTTTTTCCAATTGGCAACAATTTACATTCGTTGGTCATCCTTTTCCCTGCTCGGTGCCCTATTCCCCACAGCCAACCGCAAGGCCACTTGCCATTATTAAACAGACCAAGTGCGGAAAAAAAAGAGGAGGCCTGATTTTTGGAGACTGAGGCCCATCACAGTCCATTTGGCAATAATGAAGCGGAGGATTCACGGGATGGACTTTCATCTCTGGCGAATTATGGAAAGGCTACACCGTGTTACTCCTTCATCGGGGGGCTCTGTCTCCTGTGGGCGGCCTGACATTTCCTGACGTTTATTTGTTTCCCCCGCACTCCTCACGCCTTGAAGGTCAGTGTTAAATTGTTTTAGAGCGTGCAAATGAGGCAGACTCTCTGTGCTTTTTTAGCTGGGTTAAAAAAAACTGCTCTTCGGAACTCAGAGACTGGGGGTTCCTCTACTTGGTACACTCTTTGGGTTTGTTACAAAAGGTCCTTTGACCAAATCCTGGATCATTGAACTAAACCCACATACAGTACTGAACATATCAACCTAGCTTTGTACCTAGTTGCAACTCCTCTACAATGAAGGCCTGCACAATGGAATGAGCAGCATCAATTGGAGAAATCTTTTGCATCTGATAAATAAATCAATACATCATATGCATACGCTTCTACACAGATTTACGATATCATGGAGAGGCCTGGAGTTTTTTTTCTTTAAAAAAAAAAGCTAATACATATTGAGCTGGTGAGCTCTCTGATGTATATGCTTTCATCGATTACCTAACTCGAATCCCCCAGCCGTCCCCCTCCACTGGGACCGAAACAACAATCGCTTTATTTTGCAAAGCTATTTTGGGCGCATCCCTCGGGCCACCAGCCAGGAGCTATCCCGAGGAAGCTCGCCGTTTGTCGCACCGCGCGCGCCCATTTCTGGGTCAAAAGAACTCCTTATTGTTTCGTCTGAATCAGGCGTGCACCAGTCGCTCTGTAATCCCCCAGCTTGGCACTGTGTATTTGAATATTTCATTGAAGATGGATGGATACCTAATCTTAGCTCAGAGCTGTGGCATTTTGTCACCAGTTCATTTTCAAATCACTCAGACACTACCCAGCTCTCATTTGCTCTTTCTCTCTCTCTCTCCCTCTCTCTCTCACTCACTCTCTTTTTCTGTGATATGTGAGGACATGCTCAGAGAAGCTGTCAAACTGGGAAATAGGATTACATCTGAAAATCTGTATTAATGAACATGCATTACTATATCAAAGATACAGGAGAAGGCTTTCCATTTCTGCTAATTACTCTCCAATACTGTGACTTCCTATTCATCCATTACAGATCTATACAAAGGCTTCACACAGGTCATATTAATTGATGACTGTGCATAATTTATCATGCTAATGTCTACATCTTGTTATGGGCTGCTGTAAGCCTGGTTAGGCAGTATGTGTTAGACTATGAAACAGTGAATGTTTTTAAATGTTTTTTTTCAAAATGCCATGCATATCGACGCCCTTCCCAAAGTGACCTTTAATTCATCAGTGTTCCTTTTGGCCTTATTTGGGTGAATTTGATATGCACACAGCCCTACTCTAACACGAGTCTGCAGACAGGAGGAGAGGGGAGGGGTGGGTGGACCCTAAAAGCCTGGCAGTCTACTTCAGACTTCTGGAGTCACTGACACTAATACCTCAGTGTGCCTGAAAATTAGATTAGGCCTCCACCATGATGAAGCGTACTTTTGCAATTAGGAACTTGATAAGTTAATTCAGATGTAAATGAATCTAATGTGCAATCACTCTCTGCAGTCACTTAAGTTTTTGATTTTCAGAGAGAGTGTGAGAGAGAGGGAGAGGAAGAGAGAGAATGCCTCGTTATTGAAAAAAGCTTTAAAAAAGTAATGATTCATTAATCAGACAAAATGATTTTTATTACTGCGGTGAAATGACATTTAAGTCAAACTTAATATGTAACCACTTCGGAGGAAATTGAATTCACTGCAAGCATATCAAATCAATGTGATATCGCACACATGAAATATTCAAAACATTTAAATTTAACCTCTTTTCTCCCTGAACAACACAGCACCAAGGTTCAGTGCATCATGATTTATTCCTTTGTTGTGTTCTCCTCATTAAATAATTGATTGTTACATCCTAATTAATATCATTAGAAAGTGCCCCTAGAACACAAATCGGGTACATAAAACAACTTACAGTTACCAAAAAACGAAAGCGAACGCATGGTTTATGCATGGCATTAATCAAATATGAGGCCAAAGGACGGCAATTAAAATCATTAGATATGGATATTTACAGCATGGGCTTTCAGTGACCTTCACCTTCCGTCCAGGAAAAACACAGCCGACGCTTCGGGGCGGAACTTAGGTTTGCTTTATTTTTCCTGCTTTTATTTTTCGGCGAATAGCAGAGCTGCGCAGAGGAGACGTCCTTGATTCAGACGGGCGACCGCACACGCCGCAGCCTGGTATCTGTTTGGGCAGGAGGCGGAGGTGGGCACCTTGCAGGTGGGTTAGCCCTGATCCAGCCCGGCGCTGTGCGGCGTGCGCCACTGAGTAGGAGTTGAAGAAGTAGGCTACGCGCAGGGGCCAATTCCCATTATCTCAATAATTCAATGCTTACAAGCACCCAGTGCCTCCAATTACTTTGCATAATAGGAGGTAGTGTAGTGTATTTGGGTGATGAGACATTTCTGTGTATTTGGTTTCTGTGTATGTTTTTTTTTCTGGCTTGTCGTAAAAGAAACAAGACATGCTGTTCAGACATGTGTGCGAAACACAGTAACAGCATAATCAGCATAATCTTGTTTGGAAGATTCAAGAATTCAAAAAACATTATTGCCTACTACATAGTAACAGAGTTTTTTCTTGGGTTAGAGGTTTGGCCGGATTTGAGTTGGAGAGCATAATGAATACCCATAAATACAAAAATAAATGTGCTAAACTACAATCAGGTAGTGGCAGTCTGGTCTTCCCTTGTTTACCATGCATGTAGCAGTGGGGATGAAAAGGTTTTTTTTATGTTCTCTCTCTGGCCAGTGTTGGAGGGGGGTTGAAGGATCCTTAGGATTCTGCCACCGTGGGATTATGCTGCTTTGGACAAACGAGTCTGCTAAACTCAGACACTTTCATTTGTACAATTTTTCTCCTTTTCTTGGCTCTTTATTAATTAAGCGCTGTTATGTTATGAAACCACTTCTTTGTGGTGGTTAGAACCTCAAAGAGTAAATGATGACAAGAAAATCTAAGATAAAAAAGAAAAAAAGAACAAATGGGAAACAAATAGTTTGTTCCTGCTGAACTTTCCTCTTGGCACCTTCCCCTGCGCTCGCTGATGAAGTTTGTGCCAGAACACCTTGTGTGAAGCCATCCATATCAGAATTACAGGTTAAAAAAAACAAAGTGACACTTTTTTTTCTATTTCCATGCTTCAAAGCCGCAGTGACATGCTAGCAATTAAAACTGAAGTGAGGTGTGTTTGTGAGTGTTCATGTGTGTGTGTGTGTACGGCAGGATGTCAAATCCTGTTAATTGCTCTCTTCCCGCTGGTTTAAAGTTTTGACTCCCCCACCCACCCCTCGGCCGCCCCCTCCAAGCTGTCACCACACGTACGTTATTTACTGATCCAAATGAGAGAAAAATGTTCCGCCGACATTAATGACATCAGTTACCAGGAGGAGTGGATACAGAGAGAGAGAGAGAGAGAGAGAGAAGAACAAAAGCAAAAAAAAAGAAAAAAGATCTCCCAAACTAATTAATGTTGAATTTATTTCTGTTGTGTGGAACTTATTGGGGTATTATAAACCTTCTACCCCACTTGCTTCGGCTGTGCCTTTAATTGTGATGATATTCTTAGTGAGTCTTGGGCCACCAGACACAGAGTCAGACTGATGTGAGCTGGTAGTTTCAACGTGAAATTTTGCGTGTTGTAATTTCAGATATACACTGCAGAGGTGTTCAATGCCTGTTGCTATAGGTAGGGGATTATGGCGTCAATGTAATCCCTAATGTATTGAAAATCGAAGAATCCCTCAAAGTCGGAGAATAAAAACTCATGAGACCGAGACTAGATCCCGCCCTCCAGCATCCGGCAATACCTCCCGCCCACCTGCTGTCAAATTCATGCCAAAACTCAAATGAGAATCTTTCAGAACTGAGAGCGAGACTTACTGAGAAACTGAGAGGGACCTCTTCAATAGCAAGAGAGGTTGACTTGCTTTGTAAAATGCTAAATGAAATGGTTACACATTTGAAATATAATGTTTGTAAAACATCAGTGACAGTGCTCTTGTTGAGAGAATGTTTTGTTTACAGAGTTTTCGCTTTCATTCTGAGATTCTTGGTTTTGATTCTCAATACATTAGGCATTAAATTGATGCTAAAAGGGATTTCTAAACCTATTTACCATCAAAATCACCAACAAAGCAACCTTTGTGGACCAATCACCATCGACGACAGAACAGGTTTCAAGAGCATTTCTCTGGGGTTATCAAGCAGGCCCATTCTCTCATTGGTGTTATGTTGAATCTCCAGAGGACTCAGCAAGTGATGTCTGGCAACCTGTGATAGATTGATGATGGTGTGTGATTCATGTTAGATAAGGACACATTATAAACAGACACAACATCAACAAGTACCACTCGAACACAGCAACATGATTAGACATGTAACTTAGTCATTTCAGGTCGTATCATGGCACTTCAGGTCATGGCCTAAAGTCGGTTATGAGCACCTTTTCGGCAGCCTCAGATAACTCTTTAACTCACTGTTATTTTCAGTGATTGCCCTCTAAAACGGAAATCTATCAAGTGACACAAGTCTTTATGAAAGACATTGATCCTGACCTGTTTACAAAGGAATGGCAATTGCATGCATTTTGAAGAAAGAATAGATAATGACATGATTGAATTGATCATTTTAAAATTTCTGGAAGTGTGTGTGTGTGTGTGTGTGTGTGTGTGTGTGTGTGTGTGTTTGTGTGTGTGTGTGTGTGTGTGTGTGTGTGTGTCAGTCAATGTTTTTGAGTGCAAGACATAGTGTTAAGATGAGCCACTGCACCACTTGAGTCACTCTTGAGTGATGTCGTCCTTCAGCTATGGCCACTTGCACGGAAGCACCTACTAAGCAATTTATTTCAAAAAATGGTTTAAATACCTTTCTAACTCTCCGTTGCCTTCTTAAGAAAAACCTAGGGACAGCACTTTCTCTCTCTTTCACTCCCTCTCTCTTAAACTCTTAAATCACATAACTTGATTTGCAAGCCTTTTTCTCGAAAGAAAGCACTTAAGAAGTAAATCTTGGCATTAAAAACTGGTACATTTTTATCTTGCATAGACAGTAAGCCTCCTTGGTCCCTATTCAGTCAATGGTAAATTGCCAATTATGGTGGTAATTCTTTGCCACATGGCACACAGACGTATGTAGGGAAGCCGTGATCTGTTGCGGAGCTGGTTGCCTGTCGGATATGACCTAAGGGTGAGTGTGTATTTCTTTAGCACTTAATTAATGGGCCAAGGCAATGCCTTCCTCAGCCGAGATGTAGTCCCTTCATTTAAATTGATATAATATAATACCCGGGTGACTCTGTGGAGAGGGTAGAGGCTTGGGATTTTCAGAAGCAACTCTGTTATTGTTAAAATAAAAAAAGTAATGTCAATTTTGATGAGTCCATAGCTATTAGAGGAAGGACCTGTTAATGCGCTTTATGTAGAAGACGCCATCGATTCTCACCTTTGACTTAAAATCAAGATTCTGTTGATTATCAGGATATTCACTACTTGTGAAAAGGGGAGTATGCGGTGTGTATGTGTGTAAGGTGTGTGTAAGGTGTGAGTGTGTGTGTGTGTGTGTGTGTGTGTGTGTGTGTGCGCATCTCAGGATGTGTGAGCCAGAGCTCTGCTTATTCCCCTCAGCAGTCTGGTATAGAAATCATTTAATTCCTTCTCCTGCAGCCCTCAGCAGGAGGGCCTTTGTTGTGTTATTATGACAGTGCAGACTCAAGTAGGCAAAGCTACAGTACATCCCTGTTCATTTGCCATTCACTCTGCATAGCCTCACTCATGTCTCAACAACACGCTCATTTGCTAATGGCTGCTAAAACAGCCAGGAAAGGTCCTGCCCCGGGGACATTGAGGATGTCAGGTTGAAGTTGGTCCTCCTTAAATCAACTCAAACACAGCGTTTGGACTGGGTGCACAGAGATTGCAGCAATTAGCTTGAAATAAATAAATTAATTAATAAATATATGTTTACTGTACATCGCTGCAGAAACAATCACACAGTTGTGCATGTAAGGGTTGGGTTGGTGTTTACCTTAAGAGAGTAATATGTTCCATATACATTCACATATTCAGTATAACCATGCATATTCAAATACCAGGAACTGTTTCTGACAGTGCTATTCAAAGAACTCCTCAAAGGCTAAAAAGTGTGGGGTGATGCGGGAGGCCTTGCACCCCTAGTCTGTTGGGGGGTTAGACACATTTGCACTCATGCTTGGTACACGTGCTGCATCCCGTAAAACATGTGAATGACGAACAATGGATCAACTGATCGCAAAATCCATTGATCCCAAATGCTCCGTAAATGCTGGGAATATCGGACACTTCATTCTTCTTGGACTCCTGTGAAAACACTCTTTTCATCTCTCCCTCAATTTTCCAATGTTTGCCAAACTATTGGTCTCATGGGGCTTTTTATTGTTGTCGACCAGAATCCACAATACTGTGGGCCGTGGCCATAGACCACAATACACACTCAATGGCACCGCATGGGCGCTCACCAGAAATTGACCCACAAAGGGCCAAGACAAAGATCTGAGAAAATGGCTATATCCTGATCATCAACTACACGTGAGACGTCTATTTAAGGGAAGGGAGGTGGAGTGAGGGTCACTCAAGATATCTGCTAGAAAATAAATCAGTATCTCACCGACTCAAAACTGCCATAACAACCAAATACCAGTACATATTCACAATCCTACAATATCCTCAAGGGCTATGGAACATTTTTTAAAGTGTATATTTTTGGGTCTTTTTATGCCTTTAATGTGACAGGACATGACGAATGACAGGAAGTGAACGGGAGAGTGAATAGGGGTGGGATCCGGAAAGGATCTCGAGGCGGGAATCGAAAGCCAGGTCACCAGCGTACGGTGCAAGTGCCCCAGCCAGCCACAGCACAGCTGTGGCCAGGCTACGAAGCATAGGGCTACCAAACACTTAACTACAGAGAGTCTGAGTGGAACTTGGTGGAAGTGTGACGTACTGGCTAGAGACGTTCAGAGATGAATTTACTCTTCATCCTCACCATTGTATTCTGATTTCATTGGTCTTTTTAATATTATTACATTTTTTAACAGTAGAGAATTTTCCCATCTAAGCACCTGCCAGAACGTTTTGAGGCTTGCTTAGACTGGTGCGGTATTGCCATAATGGCAGTCTGCTTTCAGCTGTGATTCCATAATGCCAAGATAATACTTCTTTTCATCCCGATCTCTATGACGTCTGATATTCCTCCGTGATGTTTCTATCGTTTCTTCTAACCCCCCCAAACACACACACACACACACACACACACCACGCCAAAGGCACACACATGGGGGATTACCAGAACCCTGCTTATTTAGAAAGAAACTGATCATTAGGGCCCGAGCACCGAGGTGCAGCCACTGAAAGTGGCTGCACCGTAGGTGCAAGGCCCTATTGTTTTTGCTCAGATTATTATTAGGGCCCGAGCACCGAGGTGCGGCCACTGAAAGTGGCTGCACCGTAGGTGCAAGGCCCTATTGTTTTTGCTCAGATTATTATTATTATTATTAGGGCCCGAGCACCGAGGTGCGGCCACTGAAAGTGGCTGCACCGTAGGTGCAAGGCCCTATTGTTTTTGCTCAGATTATTATTATTATTATTATTATTAGGGCCCGAGCACCGAGGTGCGGCCACTGAAAGTGGCTGCACCGTAGGTGCAAGGCCCTATTGTTTTTGCTCAGATTATTATTATTATTATAGTTTTTTCCTCCTTACCTGTTTGGCCTTTTTTCACCAACTTGGCATGCTCTAAAACTCTTGTAATTTGGCAGTTATTTGTAGAATTGCAATCGAAACTTAGAGACAGAGTTTTGGTCTAGGGTGTGGCTCAGGGACTCTATAGCGCCACCTAGCGCGGTTTCTGTTGTGTTTGACACATACATGCACGAAAATGAACCAAATTTGGTGGGCATATGTGTTGTATTAATCTGAACAACTTTTACATTTAAACAATATAGTAAATCTTAGAAGAATTTGAGGTATGATTATGATTATGATTTTTGCACATCACGTATTTTGAAACACTTCTCCTAGACGGTTTATCGAAATCATGTCATATAAGCGCTAAAATGATCTTGAGGGGTTGCCCGAGAGGAATTGCGACCAGATTTTTGAATTTCAAAAGTATATCGAAATAGCGAAGGTTTGAATTATGGCGTTTTATTAAGAAACAGGAAGTTGGTGTTATAGGCAGAAAAAAGGTTATGAATTGGATGTAATTTGGCAGCTACATGTGGAATTGCTTCTGCTAGTCAGAGACAGAGCTCTGGCCTAAGGTGTGGCTTCGGGACTCTATAGCGCCACCTAGCAGCACGTTATCTGTTGTGGTTGACAAAAACATTCACGAAAATGAACCAAATTTGGTGGACTTGTGTGTTATTGCTATGGCTAGTCAGAGACAGAGCTTTGGCCTAGGGTGTGGCGTAGGGACTCTATAGCGCCACCTAGTGCGTTGTCTGTTGTGGTTGACACATACATTCACGAAAATGAACCAAATTTGGTGGACTTGTGTGTAATTGCTATCAGTAGTCAGAGACAGAGCTTTGGCCTAGGGTGTGGCTTAAGGACTCTATAGCGCCACCTAGCGCATTGTCTGTTGTGGTTGACACAAACATTCACGAAAATGAACCAAATTTGGTGGGCACATGTATTATTGCCATCGCTATTCAGAGACAGAGCTCTGGCTGAGGGTGTGGCTTAGGGACTCTATAGCGCCACCTAGCACATTGTCTGTTGTGGTTGACACATACATTGATGAAAATGAACCAAATTTGGTTGGCTTCTGTGTTATTGCTATCGCTAGACAGAGACAGAGCTCTGGTCTAGGGTGTAGCTTAGGGATTCTATAGCGCCACCTAGTGCATAGTTTGTTGAGGTTGACACATACATTCATGAAAATGAACCAAATTTGGTGGGCTTGTGCGTCATTGCTATCGTTAGTCAGAGACAGAGCTCTGGCATAGGGTGCAGCTTAGGGACTCTATAGCGCCACTCAGCGTGTTGTCTGTTGTGATTGAAACATATATTCACAAAAAATAACCAAATTTAGTGGGCATGTGTGTTGCTCATGCACATGGCCACCAACCCACACATGTTGCTTTGTTAGATCCCGAAATGTCACACGTCCGCACCGCAGGTGCTCGGGCCCGCCATCGCCGCTTGCGGCTATATTTAGGGCCCGAGCACCGAGGTGCGGCCACTGAAAGTGGCTGCACCGTAGGTGCAAGGCCCTATTGTTTTTGCTCAGATTATTATTATTATTATTATAGTGGAATTCTTACGCTCCATGTTTGCCCTTTTTTCACCAACTTGGCATGCTTTAAAACTCTTGAAATTTGGCAGGTACGTGTGGAATTGGTAACGCTACTCAGAACCAGAGCTCTGGCCTAGGGTGTGGCTCAAGGACAGTATAGCGCCACCTAGCGCGGTTTCTGTTGTGTTTTACACATACATGCACGAAAATGAACCAAATTTGGTGGGCATCTGTGTTGTATTAATCTGAACCACTTTTACATTTAAACAATATAGTAAATCTTAGAAGAATTTGAGTTATGATTATGATTATGATTTTTGCACATCACATATTTTGAAACACTTCTCCTAGACGGTTTATCGAAATCATGTCATATAAGCACTAAAATGATCTTGAGGGGTTGCCTGAGAGGAATTGCGACCAGATTTTTGAATTTCAAAAGTATATCGAAATGGCGAAGGTTTGAATTATGGCGTTTTATTCAGAAACAGGAAGTTGGTGTTATAGGCAGAAAAAAGGTTTTGAATTGGATGTAATTTGGCAGCTATATGTGGAATTGCTTCTGCTAGTCAGAGACAGAGCTCTGGCCTAGGGTGTGGCTTTGGGACTCTATAGCGCCACCTAGCAGCACGTTATCTGTTGTGGTTGACACAAACATTCACGAAAATGAACCAAATTTGGTGGGCATGTGTGTTATTGCTATTGCTAGTCAGAGACAGAGCTCTAGCCAAGGGTGTGGCTTAGGGACTCTATAGCGCCACCTAGCAGCACGTTATCTGTTGTGGTTGACACAAACATTCACGAAAATGAACCAAATTTGGTGGGCATGTGTGTTATTGGTATTGCTAGTCAGAGACAGAGCTCTAGCCAAGGGTGTGGCTTAGGGACTCTATAGCGCCACCTAGCAACCCATTATCTGTTGTGGTTGACACAAACATATACGAAAATGAACCAAATTTGGTGGGCTTGTGTGTTATTGCTATTGCTAGTCAGAGACAGAGCTCAAGCCAAGGGTGTGGCTTAGGGACACTATAGCGCCACTTAGCATATAGGCTGTTGTAGTTGTCACCTACATTCACGAAAATTAATCATATGTGGTGGGCTTGTGTGTTATTGCTACCTCTAGTCAGAGACTGAGCTCTGGCCTCAGGTGTGGCTCAGGGACTCTATAGCGCCACCTAACACATTGTCTGTTGTGGTTGATACATTCACGAAAATGAACCACTTTTGGTGGGCATGTGTGTTAATGCTACTGCTAGTCAGGGATAGAGCTCTGGCCTAGGGTGTGGCTTAGGGACTCTATAGCGCCACCTAGCACATTGTCTATTATGGTTGACACATACATACACGACAATTAGGTACGCTTGTGTGTTATTGCTGCCACTAGTCAGGGACAGAGCTCTGGCCTTGGGTGTGGCTTTGGGACTCTATAGCGCCACCTAGTGTGTTGTCTGTTGTGGTTGACACATACATTCAGGAAAATTTACCAAATTTGGTGGGCATGTGTGTTGCTCATGCACATGCCCACCAACACGCACATGTTGCTTTGTTAGATTCCGGAATGTCACAGGTCTCCGCACCGCAGGTGCTCGGGCCCGCCATCGCCGCTTGCGGCTATATTTAGGGCCCAAGCACCGAGGTGCGGCCGCTGTAGCAGCGGCTGCACCGTAGGTGCAAGGCCCTATTGCTTCTGCTCAGATTATTATTATTATTATTATTATGTCTGTGGAATCCTCTTACAGGTCATGTTTGGCCTTTTTTCACCAACTTGGCATGCTCTAAAACTCTTGAAATTTGGCAGTAAGATGTGGAATTGGTAACGCTACTCAGAGACAGAGCTCTGGCCAAGGGTGTGGCTCAGGGACTCTATAGCGCCACCTACCGCGCTGTCTGTTGTGGTTGACACGTGCATGCACGAAAATTAACCAAATTTGGTAGGCAGATGTGTTGCATGAATCTGAACAACATTTACATTTACACTACATAGTGAATCTTAAACAAATTTGAGTTATGATTATGATTATGATTTTTGCACATCATGTATTTTGAAACACTTCTCCTAGACGGTTTATCAAAATCATGTCATATCAGCACTAAAATGATCTTGAGGGGTTGCCCGAGAGGAAATTGCGACCAGATTTTTGAATTTCAAAAGTATATCGAAATGGCGAAGGTTTGAATTATGGCGTTTTATTAAGAAACAGGAAGTTGGTGTTATAGGCAGAAAAAAGGCTATGAATTGGATGTAATTTGGCAGCTACATGTGGAATTGCTTATGCTAGTCAGAGACAGAGCTCTGGCCTAAGGTGTGGCTTTGGGACTCTATAGCGCCACCTAGCAGCACGTTATGTGTTGTGGTTGACACAAACATTCACGAAAATGAACCAAATTTGGTGGACTTGTGTGTTATTGCTATGGCTAGTCAGAGACAGAGCTTTGGCATAGGGTGTGGCGTAGGGACTCTATAGCGCCACCTAGTGCATTGTCTGTTGTGGTTGACACAAACATTCACGAAAATGAACCAAATTTGGTGAGCTTGTGCATTATTGCTATCGATAGTCAGAGATAGAGCTCTGGCCTAGGGTGTGGCTTAGGGACTCTATAGCGCCACCTAGCGCATTGTCTGTTGTGGTTGACACGTACATTCACCCAAAGGAACCAAATTTGGTGGGCATGTATGTTATTGCTATAGTTATTCAGAGACAGAACTCTGGCCTCGGGTTTGGCTTAGGGACTATATAGCGCCACCTAGTGCATTGTCTGTTGTGGTTGACACATACATTCACCAAAATGAACCAAATTTGGTTAGCATATGTGTTATTGTTATAGCTATTCAGAGACAGCGCTCTGGCCAAGGGTGTCTTAGGGACTGTATAACGCCACCTAGCGCAATGTCTTTTGTGGTTGACACACACATTCACGAAAATGAACCAAATTTGGTGGGCTTGTGCGTTATTGCTATCGATAGTCAGAGATAGAGCTCTGGCGTAGGGTGTGGCTTAGGGACTCTATAACGCTACCTAGCATGTTGTCTGTTGTGGTTGACACATACATTCAGGAAAATTGACCAAATTTGGTGGGCTTGTGTGTTGCTCATGCACATGCCCACCAACACGCACATGTTGCTTTGTAAGATTCCGAAATCTCACAGGTCTCCGCACCGCAGGTGCTCGGGCCCGCCATCGCCGCTTGCGGCTATATTTATTATATTTTTTTCCTCCTTACCTGTCCCACGGCCTTTTGGCCCTTTTTCACCAACTTGGCATGCTCTAAAACTCTTGAAATTTGGCAGATACGTGTGGAATTGGTAAAACTACTCAGAGACTGAGCTCTGGCCTAGGGTGTGGCTCAGGGACTCTATAGCGCCACCTATCGCGCTGTCTGTTGTGGTTGACACACACATTCACGAAAATGGCCCAGATTTGGTGGGCATGTGTGTTCTATTAATCTGAACAAGTTTTACATTTATACTCTATAGTAAATATTAGAAGAATTTGAGTTATGATTATGATTATGATTTTTGCACATCATGTATTTTGAAACACTCCTCCTAGACGGTTTATCGAAATCATGTCATTTCAGCAGTAAAATGATCTTGAGGGGTTGCCCAAGAGAAATTGCGACCAGATTTTTGAATTTCAAAAGTATATTGAAATGGCGAAGGTTTGAATTATGGCGTCTTATTAAAGAAACAGGAAGTTGGTGTTATAGGCAGAAAACAGTGACTAATTTGGTTGTAATTTGGCAGCTACATGTGGAATTGCTACTGCTACTCTGAGACAGAGCGCTGGCCTAAGGTGTGGCTTAAGGACTCTATAGCGCCACCTAGCAGCACGTTGTCTGTTGTGGTTGACACATACATCCACGAAAATGAACCAAATTTGGTGGACTTGTGTGTTATTGCTACTGCCAGTCAGACAGAGCTTTGGCCCAAGGTGTGGCTTAGGGACTCTATAGCGCCACCTAGCACATTGTTTGTCGTGGTTGACACATACAGTACATTGAAGAAAACGAACCAAATTTGGTGGGCTTGTGTGTTATTGCTATATATCACTAGTCAGAGACAGAGCTCTGGCCTAGGGTGTGGCTTCGGGATTCTATAGCGCCACCTAGTGTATAGTTTGTTGAGGTTGACACATAATTCACGAAAATGAACCAAATTTAGTGGACTTCTTTCGTATTGCTATCGCTAGTCAGAGACGGAGCTCAGGCCTAGGGTGTGGCTTAGGGACTCTATAGCGCCACCTAGCGTGTTGTCTGTTGTGGTTGGCACATACATTCACGAAAATTAACCACATTTAGTGGGCATGTGTGTTGCTCATGACATGCACACCAACCCACACATGTTGCTTTGATAGATTCCGAAATGTCACGGGTCCGCACCGCAGGTGCTCGGGCCCGCCATCGCCGCTTGCGGCTATATTTAGGGCCCGAGCACCGAGGTGCGGCCACTGAAAGTGGCTGCACCGTAGGTGCAAGGCCCTATTGTTTTCGCTCAGATTATTATTATTATTATAGTTTTTTCCTCCTTACCTGTTTGGCCTTTTTTCACCAACTTGGCATGCTCTAAAACTCTTGTAATTTGGCAGTTATTTGTAGAATTGCAATCGAAACTTAGAGACAGAGTTTTGGTCTAGGGTGTGGCTCAGGGACTCTATAGCGCCACCTAGCGCGGTTTCTGTTGTGTTTGACACATACATGCACGAAAATGAACCAAATTCGGTGGGCATAAGTGTTGTATTAATCTGAACAACTTTTACATTTAAACAATATAGTAAATCTTAGAAGAATTTGAGTTATGATTATGATTATGATTTTTGCACATCACGTATTTTGAAACACTTCTCCTAGACGGTTTATCAAAATCATGTCATATCAGCACTAAAATGATCTTGAGGGGTTGCCCGAGAGGAATTGCTACCAGATTTTCGAATTTCAAAAGTATATCGAAATGGCGAAGGTTTGAATTATGGCGTTTTATTAAGAAACAGGAAGTTGGTGTTATAGGCAGAAAAAAGGTTATGAATTGGATGTAATTTGGCAGCTACATGTGGAATTGCTTCCGCTAGTCAGAGACAGAGCTCTGGCCTAAGGTGTGGCGTAGGGACTCTATAGCGCCACCTAGCAGCACGTTATCTGTTGTGGTTGACACAAACATTCACGAAAATGAACCAAATTTGGTGGGCTTGTGTGTTATTGCTATGGCTAGTCAGAGACAGAGCTTTGGCATAGGGTGTGGCGTAGGGACTCTATAGCGCCACCTAGTGCGTTGTCTGTTGTGGTTGACACAAACATTCACGAAAATGAACCAAATTTGTAGGGCTTGTGTGTTATTACTATCGGTAGTCAGAGACAGAGCTCTGGCCTCAGGTGTGGCTTAGGGACTCTATAGCGCCACCTAGTGCATTGTCTGTTGTGGTTGACACGTACATTTACGAAAATGAACCAAATTTGGTTGGCATATGTGTTATTGCTATACCTATTCAGAGACAGCGCTCTGGCCTAGGGTGTGGCTTAGAGACGCTATAGCGCCACCTAGTGCATTTTCTGTTGTGGTTGACACGTACATTCACCCAAATGAACCAAATTTGTTGGGCATGTGTGTTATTGCTATAGTTATTCAGAGACAGAGCTCTGGCCTTGTGTGTGGCTTAGGAACTCTATAGCGCCACCTAGTGCATTGTCTGTTGTGGTTGACACATACATTCACGAAAATGAACCAAATTTGGTTAGCATATGTGTTATTGCTATAGCTATTCAGAGACAGCGCTCTGGCCAAGGGTGTCTTATGGACTATATAGCGTCACCTAGCGCATTGTCTGTTGTGCTTGACACACATTCACGAAAATGAACCAAATTTGGTGGGCTTGTGCGTTATTGCTATCGATAGTCAGAGATACAGCTCTGGCCTAGGGTGTGGCTTTGGGACTCTATAGCGCCACCTAGCGTGTTGTCTGTTGTGGTTGACACATACATTCAGGAAAATTGACCAAATTTGGTAGGCATGTGTGTTGCTAATGCACATGCCCACCAACACGCACATGTTGCTTTGTTAGATTCCGAAATGTCACAGGTCTCCGCACCGCAGGTGCTCGGGCCCGCCATCGCCGCTTGCGGCTATATTTAGGGCCCGAGCACCGAGGTGCGGCCACTGAAAGTGGCTGCACCGTAGGTGCAAGGCCCTATTGCTTCTGCTCAGATTATTAGGGCCCGAGCACCGAGGTGCGGCCACTGAAAGTGGCTGCACCGTAGGTGCAAGGCCCTATTGTTTTTGCTCAGATTATTATTATTATTATTCTTATTATAGTATTTTCCTCTTACCGGACATGTTTTGCCCTTTTTCAGCAACTTGGCATGCTCTAAAACTCTTGAAATTTGGCAGCTACCTGTGGAATTGATGCCTCTACTGAGAGACAGACCTCTGGCCTAGGGTGTGGCTCAGGGACTCTATAGCGCCACCTAGCGCGCCGTCTATTGTGGTTGACACATACATTCACGGAAATGAGCCAAATTTGGTGGACATGTGTGTTGTATAAATCTGAACAAGTTTTACGTTGAAACTATATAGTGAATCTTATAAGAATTTGAGTTATGATTATGATTATGATTTTTGCACATCACGTATTTTGAAACACTTCTCCTAGACGGTTTATCGAAATCATGTCATATAAGCACTAAAATGATCTTGAGGGGTTGCCCGAGAGGAATTGCGACCAGATTTTTGAATTTCAAAAGTATATTGAAATGGCGAACGTTTGAATTATGGCGTTTTATTAAGAAACAGGAAGTTGGTGTTATAGGCAGAAAAAAGGTTATGAATTGGATGTAATTTGGCAGCTACATGTGGAATTGCTTCTGCTAGTCAGAGACAGAGCTCTGGCCTAAGGTGTGGCTTTGAGACTCTATAGCGCCACCTAGCAGCACGTTATCTGTTGTGGTTGACACAAACATTCACGAAAATGAACCAAATTTGGTGGACTTGTGTGTTATTGCTATGGCTAGTCAGAGACAGAGCTTTGGTCTAGGGTGTGGCGTAGGGACTCTATAGCGCCACCTAGTGCGTTGTCTGTTGTGGTTGACACATACATTCACGAAAATGAACCAAATTTGGTGGGCTTGTGTGTTATTGCTATGGCTAGTCAGAGACAGAGCTTTGGCCTAGGGTGTGGCGTAGGGACTCTATAGCGCCACCTAGTGGGTTGTCTGTTGTGGTTGACACATACATTCACAAAAATGAACCAAATTTGGTGGGCTTGTGTGTTATTGCAATCGGTAGTCAGAGACAGAGCTCTGGCCTAAGGTGTGGCTTTGGGACTCTATAGCGCCACCTTGCAGCACGTTATCTGTTGTGGTTGACACAAACATTCACGAAAATGAACCAAATTTGGTGGACTTGTGTGTTATTGCTATGGCTAGTCAAAGACAGAGCTTTGGTCTAGGGTGTGGCGTAGGGACTCTATAGCGCCACCTAATGCGTTGTCTGTTGTGGTTGACTAATACATTCACGAAAATGAACCAAATTTGGTGGGCTTGTGTGTTATTGCTATGGCTAGTCAGAGACAGAGCTTTGGCCTAGGGTGTCGCGTAGGGACTCTATAGCGCCACCTAGTGGGTTGTCTGTTGTGGTTGACACATACATTCAGGAAAATTGACCAAATTTGGTGGGCATGTGTGTTGCTCATGCACATGCCCACCAACAGGCACATGTTGCTTTGTTAGATTCCGAAATTTCACAGGTCTCCGCACCGCAGGTGCTCGGGCCCGCCATCGCCGCTTGCGGCTATATTTATTATTATTATTATTATGTCTGTGGATTCCTCTTACAGGTCATGTTTGGCCTTTTTTCACCAACTTGGCATGCTCTAAAACTCTTGAAATTTGGCAGTTAGATGTGGAATTGGTAACGCTACTCAGAGACAAAGCTCTGGCCAAGGGTGTGGCTCAGGGACTCTATAGCGCCACCTAGCACGGTGTCTTTTGTGGTTGACACATAAATGCACGAAAATGAGCCAAATTTGGTGGGCATATGTGTTGTATTAATCTGAACAACTTTTACATTGAAACTACACAGTGAATCTTAGAAGAATTTGAGTTATGATTATGATTATGATTTTTGCACGTCATGTATTTTGAAACACTTCTCCTAGACGGTTTATCGAAATCATGTCATTTCAGCAGTAAAATGATCTTGAGGGGTTGCCCAAGAGAAATTGCGACCAGATTTTTGAATTTCAAAAGTATATTGAAATGGCGAAGGTTTGAATTATGGCGTATTATTAAAGAAACAGGAAGTTGGTGTTATAGGCAGAAGACAGTGACTAATTTGGATGTAATTTGGCAGCTACATGTGGAATTGCTACTGCTACTCAGAGACAGAGCGCTGGCCTAAGGTGTGGCTTAGGGACTCTATAGCGCCACCTAGCAGTGCATTGTCTGTTGTGGTTGACACATACATTAACAAAAATGAACCAAATTTGGTGGACTTGTGTGTTATTGCTATGGCTAGTCAGAGACAGAGCTCTGGCCAAGGGTGTGGCTTCGGGACTCTAAAGCGCCACCTAGCAGCATGTTATATGTTGTGGTTGACACAAACATTCACGAAAATGAACCAAATTTGGTGGACTTGTGTGTTATTGCTTTGGCTAGTCAGAGACAGGGCTCTGGCCTAGGGTGTGGCTTAAGGACTCTATAGCGCCACCTAGCGCATTGTCTGTTGTGGTTGACACACACATTCACGAAAATGAACCAAATTTGGTGGGCTTGTGCGTTATTGCTATCCATAGTCAGATTTAGAGTTCTGGCCTAGGGTGTGGCTTAGGGACTCTATAGCGCCACCTAGTGTGTTGTCTGTTGTGGTTGACACATACATTCAGGAAAATTTACCAAATTTGGTGTGCATGTGTATTATTGATATGGCTAGTCAGAGACAGAGCTCTGGCCAAGGGTGTGGCTTCGGGACTCTACAGCGCCACCAAGCAGCATGTTATCTGTTGTGGTTGACACAAACATTCACGAAAATTAACCAAATTTGGTGGGCTTGTGTGTTATACCTATTGCTAGTCAGAGACAGAGCTCTGGCCTAGGGTGTGGCTTAAGGACTCTATAGCGCCACCTAGCGCATTGTCTGTTGTGGTTGACACACACATTCACGAAAATGAACCAAATTTGGTGGGCTTGTGCGTTATTGCTATCCATAGTCAGATTTAGAGTTCTGGCCTAGGGTGTGGCTTAGGGACTCTATAGCGCCACCTAGTGTGTTGTCTGTTGTGGTTGACACATACATTCAGGAAAATTTACCAAATTTGGTGTGCATGTGTATTATTGCTATGGCTAGTCAGAGACAGAGCTCTGGCCAAGGGTGTGGCTTCGGGACTCTACAGCGCCACCAAGCAGCATGTTATCTGTTGTGGTTGACACAAACATTCACGAAAATGAACCAAATTTGGTGGGCTTGTGTGTTATACCTATTGCTAGTCAGAGACAGAGCTCTGGCCTAGGGTGTGGCTTAGGAACTCTATAGCGCCACCTAGAGCGTTGTTTGTTGTGGTTGACACAAACATTCACAAAAATGAACCAAATTTGGTGGGCTTGTGTGTTATTACTATCGATAGTCAGAGATAGAGCTCTGGCCTGGGGTGTGGCTTAGGGACTCTATAGCGCCACCTAGCGTGTTGTCTGTTGTGGTTGACACATACATTCAGGAAAATTGACCAAATTTGGTGGGCATGTGTGTTGCTCATGCACATGCCCACCAACACGCACATGTTGCTTTGTTAGATTCCGAAATGTCACATGTCTCCGCACCGCAGGTGCTCGGGCCCGCCATCGCCGCTTGCGGCTATATTTAGGGCCCGAGCACCGAGGTGCGGCCACTGAAAGTGGCTGCACCGTAGGTGCAAGGCCCTATTGTTTTTGCTCAGATTATTCTTATTAGGGCCCGAGCACCGAGGTGCGGCCACTGAAAGTGGCTGCACCGTAGGTGCAAGGCCCTATTGTTTTTGTACAGATTATTAGGGCCCGAGCACCGAGGTGCGGCCACTGAAAGTGGCTGCACCGTAGGTGCAAGGCCCTATTGTTTTTGTACAGATTATTATTATTATTATTATTATTCTCTCTTCGTCTTAGCCCGTTTGGCCGTTTCACCAACTTGGCATGCTCCAAAACTCTTGTAATTTGGTAGCTACATGTGGAATTACCGTCGCTACTCAAAGACAGAGCTCTGGCCACGGGTGTGGCTCAGGGACTCTATAGCGCCACCTAGAGCGATTTCTGTTGTGTTTGACACACACATGCACGAAAATGAACCAAATTTGGTGGGCATGTGTGTTGTATTAATCCGAACAACTTTTACATTGAAACCATATAGTAAATATTAAAAGAATTTGAATTATGTGAGATTTTCTGATTTTTGCACATCATGTATTTTGAAACACTTCTCCTAGACGGTTTGTCGAAATCATGTCATTTTAGCAGTAAAATGATCTTGAGGGGTTGCCCAAGAGAAATTGCGAACAGATTTTTGAATTTCAAAAGTATATCGAAATGGCGAAGGTTTGAACCTAGGTGTCTTATAAAAGGAACAAAAAGTTGGTGTTATAGGCAGAAAACAGTGACTAATTTGAATGAAATTTGATGGAGTATTAGTTAGTGTGTTTGTAGTGACAGTCATATACAAAGTTTTGAATTTGGTGTTGTTTGTGATTTTTAAAAGCGCATTAATGATTGTGGTGGACACAGTTTTAGCTAAAATATTTTGAAGCGAGTTGATGAATAATGATAATCATATCAACCTATGCTGCAATTTCGACGTAAACCACATTAACAGAAAGTGAGTTATTTAGGTTTTCATATGACTTTGGTCTCTCCTATCCGCTCCTTGCTGCCCGCGCGTGTTACACACAGAACTACCTAGCCGCTCCCTCACTGTGGCTCACCCACTCTCCCCCTCCTTGTTTCTTTCCTTCCCCCCACAGTTATTCACACTTTCCCCTCTCTCCCAGCTGGATGTCTCTCTCTCCTCCCCCGCTCTCCACACAGAGACACAGACACAGACACAGACACACACACACACACACACACACACACACACACACACACACACACACACACAGAGTCAAGAATGACAGTTTGATGCAAAGTAAAAGGTAAAAAAAAGATCATGTGTATAAAGATTTTATTCAGGTTAAGTCATTTTTGTGATTGAATTGGGGACTGACTGAGTAAGACCCAAGTTCTAATCCTCATAAAAATTTGTCTTTGCCTTGTGTGTTGCCACCTCTAGTCTGAGACAGAGCCCTGGCCTAGCGTGTGGCTTAGGGACTCCTGGTCACTCACTCACTCACTCACTCACTCACTCACACACTCACACACACAATATTATTATTCTCTCTTCGTCTTAGCCCGTTTGGCCGTTTCACCAACTTGGCATGCTCCAAAACTCTTGTAATTTGGCAGGCATATGTAGAATTGCATTTGATACTGAGAGACAGAGCCCTGGCCTAGGGGGTGGCTCAGGGGGTCTATAGCACCACCTATCGCGCTGTCTGTTGTGGTTGACATGTGCATGCATGAAAATGAACCAAATTTGGTAGGCAGATGTGTTGTATAAATCTAAACAACTTTTACATTTACACTACATAGTGAATCTTAAACAAATTTGAGTTATGATTATGATTATGATTTTTGCACATCATGTATTTTGAAACACTTATCCTAGACGGTTTATCGAAATCATGTCATATGAGCAGTAAAAGGATCTTGAGGGTTTGCCCGAGAGGAATTGCGAACAGATTTTTGAATTTTCGAAGCATATCGAAATGGCGAAGGTTTGAATTATGGCGTCTTATTACGAAACAGGAAGTTGGTGTTATAAGCAGAAAATAGGTTATAAATTGGATGTAATTTGGCAGCTACATGTGGAATTGCTTCTGCTAGTCAGGGACAGAGCTCTGGCCTAAGGTGTGGCTTCGGGACTCTATAGCGCCACCTAGTAGCACGTTATCTGTTGTGGTTGACACAAACATTCACGAAAATGAACCAAATTTGGTGGATTTATGTGTTTTTGCTATCGCTAGTCAGAGACAGAGCTCTGGCCTAGGGTGTGGCTTAGGGACTCTATAGCGCCACCTAGTAGCACGTTATCTGTTGTGGTTGACACAAACATTCACGAAAATGAACCAAATTTGGTGGACTTATGTGTTATTGCTATCGCTAGTCAGAGACAGAGCTCTGGCCTAAGGTGTGGCTTCGGGACTCTATAGCGCCACCTAGTAGCACGTTATCTGTTGTGGTTGACACAAACATTCACGAAAATGAACCAAATTTGGTGGATTTATGTGTTTTTGCTATCGCTAGTCAGAGACAGAGCTCTGGCCTAAGGTGTGGCTTAGGGACTCTATAGCGCCACCTAGTAGCACGTTATCTGTTGTGGTTGACACAAACATTCACGAAAATGAACCAAATTTGGTGGACTTATGTGTTATTGCTATTGCTAGTCAGAGACAGAGCTCTGGCCTAGGGTGTGGCTTAGGAACTCTATAGCGCCACCTAGTAGTACGTTATCTGTTGTGGTTGACACAAACATTCATGAAAATGAACCAAATTTGGTGGACTTATGTGTTATTGCTATCGCTAGTCAGAGACAGAGCTTTGGCCTAGGGTGTGGCTTAGGGACTCTATAGCGCCACCTAGTGCGTTGTCTGTTGTGGTTGAAACATACATTCACGAAAATGAACCAAATTTGGTGGACACATGTGTTATTGCGATCGCTATTGAGGGTGTGGCTTAGGGACTCTATAGCGCCACCTAGCGTGTTAGCCGTTTTGGGTTGACATTTACATTCACAAAAATGAATCAAATTTCATGAGCTTGTGTGTTATTACTGCCGCTAGTGAAAAACAGCTCTGGCCTAGGGTGTGGCTTAGGGACTCTATAGCGCCACCTAGCGCGTTGTCTGTTGTGGTTGACACATACATTCAAGAAAATTGACCAAATTTGGTGGCCATGTGTGTTGCTCATGCACATGCCCACCAACACGCCTCATGTTGCTTTGTTAGATTCCGAAATGTCACAGGTCTCCGCACCGCAGGTGCTCGGGCCCGCCATCGCCGCTTGCGGCTATATTTAGGGCCCGAGCACCGAGGTGCGGCCACTGAAAGTGGCTGCACCGTAGGTGCAAGGCCCTATTGTTTCTGCTCAGATTATTATTATTATTATTATTATTATTATTCTTTTTCCGTCTTACCTGTTTTTTTTTTTTCACCAACTTGGCATGCTCTAAAACTCTTGTAATTTGGCAGCCATTTGTAGAATTGCAATCGAAACTCAGAGACAGAGCTTTGGCCTTGGGCGTGGCTCAGGGACTCTATAGCGCCACCTATCACGCTGTCTGTTTTGGTTGACACATGCATTCACGAAAATGGCCCAGATTTGGTGGGCACATGTGTTGTATTAATCTAAACAATTTTTACATTTACACTCTATAGTAAATATTCGAAGAATTTGAGTTATGGTTATGATTATGAATTTTGCACATCATGTATTTTGAAACACTTCTCCTAGACGGTTTATCGAAATCATGTCATATAAGCACTAAAATGATCTTGAGGGGTTGCCCGAGAGGAATTGCGACCAGATTTTTTAATTTCAAAAGTATATCGAAATGGCGAAGGTTTGAATCTAGGTGTCTTATAAAAGAAACAAAAAGTTGGTGTTATAGGCAGAAAACAGTGACTAATTTGGATGAAATTTGATGGAGTATTAGTTAGTGTGTTTGTAGTGACAGTCATATACAAAGTTTTGAATTTGGTGTTGTTTGTAATTTTTAAAAGCGCATTAATGATTGTGGTGGACACAGTTTTAGCTAAAATATTTTGAAGCGAGTTGATGAATAATAATAATCATATCAACCTATGCTGCAATTTCGACGTAAACCACATTAACAGAAAGTGAGTTATTTAGGTTTTCATATGACTATGGTCTCTCCTATCCGCTCCTTGCTGCCCGCGCGTGTTACACACAGAACTACCTAGCTGCTCCCTCATTGTGGCTCACCCACTCTCCACCTCCTTGTCTCTTTCCTTCCCCCCACAGTTATTTACACTTTCCCCTCTCTCCCAGCTGGATGTCTCTCTCTCCTCCCCCGCTCTCCACACAGAGACACAGACACAGACACAGACACACACACACACACACACACACACACACACAGAGTCAAGAATGACAGTGTGATGCAAAGTAAAAGGTAAAAAAAAGATCATGTGTATAAAGATTTTATTCAGGTTAAGTCATTTTTGTGATTGAATTGGGGACTGACTGAGTAAGACCCAAGTTCTAATCCTCATAAAAATGTGGTGGCTTTGTGTGTTGCCACCTCTAGTCTGAGACAGAGCCCTGGCCTAGCGTGTGGCTTAGGGACTCCTGGTCTCACACACACACACACACACACACACACACACACACACACACACACACACACACACACACACACACACACACACACACACACACACACACACACACACACACACACACACACACACAGGCTTGGGGCTTGTAACTGGAGGGTTGTCGGTTCGATCCCCGACTAGTCCACAGCTGAAGTGCCCTTGAGCAAGGCACCTAGCCCCTCACTGCTCCCGGAGTGCGCTATTTTTTTGTACTGTATGGCTCCATTTGTCTCTACCCTGTCTGTCTGTCTGTCTGTCTGTCTGTCTGTCTGTCTGTCTGTCTGTCTGTCTGTCTCTCTCTCTCTTTCTCTCTCTCTCTCTCTCTCTCTCTCTCTCTCTCTCTCTCTCTCTCTCTCCCGCATTTTTCTCCCTCCCCCATTCTTTCCACACAGACACAAACACACACACACACACACACACACACACACACTCTCTCCCTTCCTTGAACCACCTGAAAATGAATGGCCACCTAGCGCATTGTCTGTTGCGGTTGACACACACATTCACGAAAATGAACCAAATTTGGTGGGCTTGTGCGTTATTGCTATCGATAGTCAGAGAAAGAGCTTTGGCCTAAGGTGTGGCTTAGGGACTCTATAGCGCCACTTAGCGTGTTGTCTGTTGTGGTTGACACATACATTCAAGAAAATTGACCAAATTTGGTGGGCATGTGTGTTGCTCATGCACATGCCCACCGACACGCACATGTTGCTTCGTTAGATTCCGAAATGTCACAGGTCTCCGCACCGCAGGTGCTCGGGCCCGCCATCGCCGCTTGCGGCTATATTTATTATTATTCTTTCTTCGTCTTAGCCCGTTTGGCCGTTTCACCAACTTGGCATGCTCCAAAACTCTTGTAATTTGGCAGGCATATGTAGAATTGCATTTGATACTGAGAGACAGAGCCCTGGCCTAGGGTGTGGCTCAGGGGGTCTCTAGCGCCACCTATCGCGCTGTCTGTTGTGGTTGACATGTGCATGCACGAAAATGAACCAAATTTGGTAGGCAGATGTGTTGTATAAATCTGAACAACTTTTACATTTACACTACATAGTGAATCTTAAACAAATTTGAGTTATGATTATGATTATGATTTTTGCACATCATGTATTTTGAAACACTTCTCCTAGATGGTTTATCGAAATCATGTCATTTGAGCAGTAAAAGGATCTTGAGGGGTTGCCCGAGAGGAATTGCGAACAGATTTTTGAATTTTCGAAGCATATCGAAATGGCGAAGGTTTGAATTATGGCGTCTTATTACGAAACAGGAAGTTGGTGTTATAAGCAGAAAAAAGGTTATAAATTGGATGTAATTTGGCAGCTACATGTGGAATTGCTTCTGCTAGTCAGGGACAGAGCTCTGGCCTAAGGTGTGGCTTCGGGACTCTATAGCGCCACCTAGTAGCACGTTATCTGTTGTGGTTGACACAAACATTCACGAAAATGAACCAAATTTGGTGGACTTATGTGTTTTTGCTATCGCTAGTCAGAGACAGAGCTCTGGCCTAAGGTGTGGCTTAGGGACTCTATAGCGCCACCTAGTAGCACGTTATCTGTTGTGGTTGACACAAACATTCACGAAAATGAACCAAATTTGGTGGACTTATGTGTTATTGCTATCGCTAGTCAGAGACAGAGCTCTGGCCTAGGGTGTGGCTTAGGGACTCTATAGCGCCACCTAGTAGCACGTTATCTGTTGTGGTTGACACAAACATTAATGAAAATGAACCAAATTTGGTGGACTTATGTGTTATTGCTATCGCTAGTCAGAGTCAGAGCTTTGGCCTAGGGTGTGGCGTAGGGACTCTATAGCGCCACCTAGTGCGTTGTCTGTTGTGGTTGACACATACATTCACGAAAATGAACCAAATTTGGTGGGCTTGTGTGTTATTGCTGTCGGTAGTCAGAGACAGAGCTCTGGCCTAGGGTGTGGCTTAAGGACTCTATAGCGCCACCTAGCACGTTGTCTGTGGTTGACTCATACATTCACAAAAATGAACCAAATTTGGTGGGCTTGTGTGTTATTACTACCGTTAGTCAGAGACAGAGCTCTGGCTTAAGGTGTGGCTTCGGGACTCT
Source organism: Sardina pilchardus (assembly GCF_963854185.1). Taxonomy (NCBI): domain Eukaryota; kingdom Metazoa; phylum Chordata; class Actinopteri; order Clupeiformes; family Clupeidae; genus Sardina; species Sardina pilchardus. Next base: position 5,584,687 of record NC_085009.1, on the reverse strand, counting down.
ATAGCGCCACCTAGCAGCACGTTATCTGGTGTGGTTGACACAAACATTCACGAAAATTAACCAAAATTGGTGGGCTTGTGTGTTATTGCTATCAATGGTCAGAGACAGAGCTCTGTTCTAAGGTGTGGATTTGGAACTCTATAGCGCCACCTAGTGCGTTGTCTGTTGTGGTTGACACAAACATTCACGAAAATTAACCAAATTTGGTGGGCTTGTGTGTTATTGCCATCGGTAGTCAGAGACAATGCTCTGGCCTAGAGTGTGGCTTAGGGACTCTAGAGCGCCACCTAATGCATTGTCTGTTGTGGTTGACACGTACATTCACCAAAATGAACCAAATTTGGTGAGCATGTGTGTTATTGCTATAGTTATTCAAAGACAGAGCTCTGGCCTCGGGTGTGGCTTAGGGACTCTATAGCGCCACCTAGTGCATTGTCTGTTGTTGTTGACACATACATTCACGAAAATGAACCAAATTTGGTTGGCATACGTGTTATTGCTATAGCTATTCAGAGAGAGCGCTCTGGTCAAGGGTGTCTTAGGGACTCTATAGCGCCACCTAGTGCATTGTCTGTTGTTGTTGACACATACATTCACGAAAATGAACCAAATTTGGTTGGCATACGTGTTATTGCTATAGCTATTCAGAGAGAGCGCTCTGGTCAAGGGTGTCTTAGGGACTATATAGCGCCACCTAGCGCATTGTGTGTTGTGGTTGACACACACATTCACGAAAATTAACCAAATTTGGTGGGCTTGTGCGTTATTGCTATCGATAGTCAGAGATAGAGCTCTGGCCTAGGGTGTGGCTTAGGGACTCTACAGCGCCACCTAGCGTGTTGTCTTTTGTGGTTGACACATACATTCAGGAAAATTGACCAAATTTGGTGGGCATGTGTGTTGCTCATGCACATGCCCACCAACACGCACATGTTGCTTTGTTAGATTCCGAAATGTCACAGGTCTCCGCACCGCAGGTGCTCGGGCCCGCCATCGCCGCTTGCGGCTATATTTATTATTATTATAGTATAATTATCTTACCAGTAACATTTTTCACCAACTTGGCATGCTCTAAAACTCTTGCAATTTAGCTGGCATATGTAGAATTGCATTTGATACTCAGACACAGAGCTGTGGCCTAGGGTGTGGCTCAGGGACTCTATAGCGCCACCTAGCGCGCCGTCTACTGTGGTTGACACATACATTCACGGAAATGAACCAAATTTGGTGGACATGTGTGTTGTATGAATCTGAACAAGTTTTACATTTAAACTATATAGTGAATCTTAGAAGAATTTGAGTTATGATTATGATTATGATTTTTGCACATCACGTATTTTGAAACACTTCTCCTAGACGGTTTGTCGAAATCATGTCATTTTAGCAGTAAAATGATCTTGAGGGGTTGCCCAAGAGAAATTGCGAACAGATTTTTGAATTTCAAAAGTATATCGAAATGGCGAAGGTTTGAACCTAGGTGTCTTATAAAAGGAACAAAAAGTTGGTGTTATAGGCAGAAAACAGTGACTAATTTGGATGAAATTTGATGGAGTATTAGTTAGTGTGTTTGTAGTGACAGTCATATACAAAGTTTTGAATTTGGTGTTGTTTGTGATTTTTAAAAGCGCATTAATGATTGTGGTGGACACAGTTTTAGCTAAAATATTTTGAAGCGAGTTGATGAATAATGATAATCATATCAACCTATGCTGCAATTTCGACGTAAACCACATTAACAGAAAGTGAGTTATTTAGGTTTTCATATGACTATGGTCTCTCCTATTCGCTCCTTGCTGCCCGCGCGTGTTACACACAGAACTACCTAGCCGCTCCCTCACTGTGGCTCACCCACTCTCCCCCTCCTTGTTTCTTTCCTTCCCCCCACAGTTATTCACACTTTCCCCTCTCTCCCAGCTGGATGTCTCTCTCTCCTCCCCCGCTCTCCACACAGAGACACAGACACAGACACAGACACACACACACACACACACACACACACACACACACACACACACACACAGAGTCAAGAATGACAGTGTGATGCAAAGTAAAAGGTAAAAAAAAGATCATGTGTATAAAGATTTTATTCAGGTTAAGTCATTTTTGTGATTGAATTGGGGACTGACTGAGTAAGACCCAAGTTCTAATCCTCATAAAAATTTGTCTTTGCCTTGTGTGTTGCCACCTCTAGTCTGAGACAGAGCCCTGGCCTAGCGTGTGGCTTAGGGACTCCTGGTCACTCACTCACTCACTCACTCACTCACTCACACACTCACACACACACACACACAATATTATTATTCTCTCTTCGTCTTAGCCCGTTTGGCCGTTTCACCAACTTGGCATGCTCCAAAACTCTTGTAATTTGGCAGGCATATGTAGAATTGCATTTGATACTGAGAGACAGAGCCCTGGCCTAGGGTGTGGCTCAGGGGGTCTATAGCACCACCTATCGCGCTGTCTGTTGTGGTTGACATGTGCATGCATGAAAATGAACCAAATTTGGTAGGCAGATGTGTTGTATAAATCTAAACAACTTTTACATTTACACTACATAGTGAATCTTAAACAAATTTGAGTTATGATTATGATTATGATTTTTGCACATCATGTATTTTGAAACACTTATCCTGGACGGTTTATCGAAATCATGTCATATGAGCAGTAAAAGGATCTTGAGGGTTTGCCCGAGAGGAATTGCGAACAGATTTTTGAATTTTCGAAGCATATCGAAATGGCGAAGGTTTGAATTATGGCGTCTTATTACGAAACAGGAAGTTGGTGTTATAAGCAGAAAATAGGTTATAAATTGGATGTAATTTGGCAGCTACATGTGGAATTGCTTCTGCTAGTCAGGGACAGAGCTCTGGCCTAAGGTGTGGCTTCGGGACTCTATAGCGCCACCTAGTAGCACGTTATCTGTTGTGGTTGACACAAACATTCACGAAAATGAACCAAATTTGGTGGATTTATGTGTTTTTGCTATCGCTAGTCAGAGACAGAGCTCTGGCCTAAGGTGTGGCTTAGGGACTCTATAGCGCCACCTAGTAGCACGTTATCTGTTGTGGTTGACACAAACATTCACGAAAATGAACCAAATTTGGTGGACTTATGTGTTATTGCTATCGCTAGTCAGAGACAGAGCTCTGGCCTAAGGTGTGGCTTCGGGACTCTATAGCGCCACCTAGTAGCACGTTATCTGTTGTGGTTGACACAAACATTCACGAAAATGAACCAAATTTGGTGGATTTATGTGTTTTTGCTATCGCTAGTCAGAGACAGAGCTCTGGCCTAAGGTGTGGCTTAGGGACTCTATAGCGCCACCTAGTAGCACGTTATCTGTTGTGGTTGACACAAACATTCACGAAAATGAACCAAATTTGGTGGACTTATGTGTTATTGCTATCGCTAGTCAGAGACAGAGCTCTGGCCTAGGGTGTGGCTTAGGGACTCTATAGCGCCACCTAGTAGTACGTTATCTGTTGTGGTTGACACAAACATTCACGAAAATGAACCAAATTTGGTGGACTTATGTGTTATTGCTATCGCTAGTCAGAGACAGAGCTCTGGCCTAGGGTGTGGCTTAGGGACTCTATAGCGCCACCTAGTAGTACGTTATCTGTTGTGGTTGACACAAACATTCATGAAAATGAACCAAATTTGGTGGACTTATGTGTTATTGCTATCACTAGTCAGAGACAGAGCTTTGGCCTAGGGTGTGGCTTAGGGACTCTATAGCGCCACCTAGTGCGTTGTCTGTTGTGGTTGAAACATACATTCACGAAAATGAACCAAATTTGGTGGACACATGTGTTATTGCGATCGCTATTGAGGGTGTGGCTTAGGGACTCTATAGCGCCACCTAGCGTGTTAGCCGTTTTGGGTTGACATTTACATTCACAAAAATGAATCAAATTTCATGAGCTTGTGTGTTATTACTGCCGCTAGTGAAAAACAGCTCTGGCCTAGGATGTGGCTTAGGGACTCTATAGCGCCACCTAGCGCGTTGTCTGTTGTGGTTGACACATACATTCAAGAAAATTGACCAAATTTGGTGGCCATGTGTGTTGCTCATGCACATGCCCACCAACACGCCTCATGTTGCTTTGTTAGATTCCGAAATGTCACAGGTCTCCGCACCGCAGGTGCTCGGGCCCGCCATCGCCGCTTGCGGCTATATTTAGGGCCCGAGCACCGAGGTGCGGCCACTGAAAGTGGCTGCACCGTAGGTGCAAGGCCCTATTGTTTCTGCTCAGATTATTATTATTATTATTATTATTATTATTCTTTTTCCGTCTTACCTGTTTTTTTTTTTTCACCAACTTGGCATGCTCTAAAACTCTTGTAATTTGGCAGCCATTTGTAGAATTGCAATCGAAACTCAGAGACAGAGCTTTGGCCTTGGGCGTGGCTCAGGGACTCTATAGCGCCACCTATCACGCTGTCTGTTTTGGTTGACACATGCATTCACGAAAATGGCCCAGATTTGGTGGGCACATGTGTTGTATTAATCTAAACAATTTTTACATTTACACTCTATAGTAAATATTCGAAGAATTTGAGTTATGGTTATGATTATGAATTTTGCACATCATGTATTTTGAAACACTTCTCCTAGACGGTTTATCGAAATCATGTCATATAAGCACTAAAATGATCTTGAGGGGTTGCCCGAGAGGAATTGCGACCAGATTTTTTAATTTCAAAAGTATATCGAAATGGCGAAGGTTTGAATCTAGGTGTCTTATAAAAGAAACAAAAAGTTGGTGTTATAGGCAGAAAACAGTGACTAATTTGGATGAAATTTGATGGAGTATTAGTTAGTGTGTTTGTAGTGACAGTCATATACAAAGTTTTGAATTTGGTGTTGTTTGTAATTTTTAAAAGCGCATTAATGATTGTGGTGGACACAGTTTTAGCTAAAATATTTTGAAGCGAGTTGATGAATAATAATAATCATATCAACCTATGCTGCAATTTCGACGTAAACCACATTAACAGAAAGTGAGTTATTTAGGTTTTCATATGACTATGGTCTCTCCTATCCGCTCCTTGCTGCCCGCGCGTGTTACACACAGAACTACCTAGCTGCTCCCTCATTGTGGCTCACCCACTCTCCACCTCCTTGTCTCTTTCCTTCCCCCCACAGTTATTTACACTTTCCCCTCTCTCCCAGCTGGATGTCTCTCTCTCCTCCCCCGCTCTCCACACAGAGACACAGACACAGACACAGACACACACACACACACACACACACACACACACAGAGTCAAGAATGACAGTGTGATGCAAAGTAAAAGGTAAAAAAAAGATCATGTGTATAAAGATTTTATTCAGGTTAAGTCATTTTTGTGATTGAATTGGGGACTGACTGAGTAAGACCCAAGTTCTAATCCTCATAAAAATGTGGTGGCTTTGTGTGTTGCCACCTCTAGTCTGAGACAGAGCCCTGGCCTAGCGTGTGGCTTAGGGACTCCTGGTCTCACACACACACACACACACACACACACACACACACACACACACACACACACACACACACACACACACACACACACACACACACACACACACACACACACACACACACACACACACACACAGGCTTGGGGCTTGTAACTGGAGGGTTGTCGGTTCGATCCCCGACTAGTCCACAGCTGAAGTGCCCTTGAGCAAGGCACCTAGCCCCTCACTGCTCCCGGAGTGCGCTATTTTTTTGTACTGTATGGCTCCATTTGTCTCTACCCTGTCTGTCTGTCTGTCTGTCTGTCTGTCTGTCTGTCTGTCTGTCTGTCTGTCTGTCTCTCTCTCTCTTTCTCTCTCTCTCTCTCTCTCTCTCTCTCTCTCTCTCTCTCTCTCTCTCTCCCGCATTTTTCTCCCTCCCCCATTCTTTCCACACAGACACAAACACACACACACACACACACACACACACACACTCTCTCCCTTCCTTGAACCACCTGAAAATGAATGGCCACCTAGCGCATTGTCTGTTGCGGTTGACACACACATTCACGAAAATGAACCAAATTTGGTGGGCTTGTGCGTTATTGCTATCGATAGTCAGAGAAAGAGCTTTGGCCTAAGGTGTGGCTTAGGGACTCTATAGCGCCACTTAGCGTGTTGTCTGTTGTGGTTGACACATACATTCAAGAAAATTGACCAAATTTGGTGGGCATGTGTGTTGCTCATGCACATGCCCACCGACACGCACATGTTGCTTCGTTAGATTCCGAAATGTCACAGGTCTCCGCACCGCAGGTGCTCGGGCCCGCCATCGCCGCTTGCGGCTATATTTATTATTATTCTTTCATCGTCTTACCCTGTGCGCCCTTTTTTCACCAACTTAGCATGCTCCAAAACTCTTGTATTTTGGCAGCTACATGTGGAGTTTATGTGGCTACTCAGTGACAGAGCTCTGGCCTAGGGTGTGGCTCAGGGACTCTATAGCGCCACCTATCGCGCTGTCTGCTGTGGTTGACACATGCATTCATGAAAATGGCCCAGATTTGGTGGGCATGTGTGTTCTATTAATCTGAACAACTCTTACATTTACACTCTATAGTAAATATTAGAAGAATTTGAGTTATGATTATGATTATGATTTTTGCACATCATGTATTTTGAAACACTTCTCCTAGACAGTTTATCGAAATCATGTCATTTCAGCAGTAAAATGATCTTGAGGAGTTGCCCAAGAGAAATTGCGAACAGATTTTTGAATTTCAAAAGTATATTGAAATGGCGAAGGTTTGAATTATGGCGACTTATTACGAAACAGGAAGTTGGTGTAATAAGCAGAAAAAAGGTTATAAATTGGATGTAATTTGGCAGCTACATGTGGAATTGCTTTTGCTAGTCAGGGACAGAGCTCTGGCCTAAGGTGTGGCTTCGGGACTCTACAGCGCCACCTAGTAGCACGTTATCCGTTGTGGTTGACACAAACATTCACGAAAATGAACCAAATTTGTTGGGCTTGTGTGTTATTGCTATGGCTTGTCAGAGGCAGAGCTTTGGCCTAGGGTGTGGCGTAGGGACTCTATAGCGCCACCTAGCACATTGTCTGTTGTGGTTGACACAAACATTCACGAAAAATGAACCAAATTTGGTGGGCTTGTGTGTTATTGCTATCGCAAGTCAGAGACAGAGCTCTGGCCTAGGTTGTGGCTTAGGGACTCTATAGCGCCACCTAGTGTGTTACCTGTTGTGGTTGACTTATACATTCACGAAAATGAATCAAATTTGGTGAGCTTGTGTGTAATTACTGCCGCAAGTCAGAAACAGAGCTCTAACCTAGGGTGTGGCTTAGGGACTCTATAGCGCCACCTAGCGTGTTGTCTGTTGTGGTTGACACATACATTCAAGAAAATTGACCAAATTTGGTGGGCATGTGTGTTGCTCATGCACATGCCCACCAATACGCACAAGTTGCTTTGTTAGATTCCGAAATGTCACAGGTCTCCGCACCGCAGGTGCTCGGGCCCGCCATCGCCGCTTGCGGCTATATTTATTATTAGGGCCCGAGCACCGAGGTGCGGCCACTGAAAGTGGCTGCACCGTAGGTGCAAGGCCCTATTGTTTTCGCTCAGATTATTATTATTCTTTTTTCCGTCTTACCTGTTTTTTTTTTTTCACCAACTTGGCATGCTCTAAAACTCTTGTAATTTGGCAGCCATTTGTAGAATTGCAATCGAAACTCAGAGACAGAGCTTTGGCCTAGGGTGTGGCTCAGGGACTCTATAGCGCCATCTAGCGCGCTGTCTGTTGTGGTTGACACATACATTCACGGAAATGAACCAAATTTGGTGGACATGTGTGTTGTATGAATCTGAACAAGTTTTACATTTGAACTACGTAGTGAATCTTACAAGAATTTGAGTTATGATTATGATTATGATTTTTGCACATCATGTATTTTGAAACACTTCTCCTAGACGGTTTATCGAAATCATGTCATATCAGCACTAAAATGATCTTGAGGGGTTACCCGAGAGGAATTGCGACCAGATTTTTGAATTTTCGAAGTATATTGAAATGGCGAAGGTTTGAATTATGGCGTCTTATTACGAAACAGGAAGTTGGTGTTATAGGCAGAAAAAAGGTTATGAATTGGATGTAATTTGGCAGCTACATGTGGAATTGCTTCTGCTAGTCAGAGACAGAGCTCTGGCCTAAGGTGTGGCTTTGGGACTCTATAGCGCCACCTAGCAGCATGTTATCTGTTGTGGTTGACACAAACATTCACAAAAATGAACCAAATTTGGTGGACTTGTGTGTTATTGCTATGGCTAGTCAGAGACAGAGCTTTGGCATAGGGTGTGGCGTAGGGACTCTATAGCGCCACCTAGTGCATTGTCTGTTGTGGTTGACACAAACATTCACGAAAATTAACCAAATTTGGTGGGTTTGTGTGTTATTGCTATCGGTAGTCAGAGAGAGAGCTCTGGCCTAAAGTATGGCTTAGGGACTCTAGAGCGCCACCTAATGCATTGTCTGTTGTGGTTGACACGTACATTCACCAAAATGAACCAAATTTGGTGGGCATGTGTGTTATTGCTAAAGTTATTCAGAGACGGAGCTCTGGCCTCGGGTGTGGCTCAGGGACTCTATAGCGCCACCTAGTGCATTGTCTGTTGTGGTTGACACATACATTCACGAAAATGAACCAAATTTTCTTGGCATATGTGTTATTGCTATAGCTATTCAGACACAGCGCTCTGGCCAAGGGTGTCTTATGGACTGTATAGCGCCACCTAGCGCATTGTCTGTTGTGGTTGACACACACATTCACGAAAATGAGCCAAATTTGGTGGGCTTGTGCGTTATTGCTTTCGATAGTCAGAGATAGAGCTCTGGCCTAGGGTGTGGCTTAGGGACTCTATAGCGCCACCTAGCATGTTGTTAGTTGTGGTTGACACATACATTCAGGAAAATTGACCAAATTTGGTAGGCACGTGTGTTGCTCATGCACATGCCCCCCAACACGCACATGTTGCTTTGTTAGATTCCGAAATGTCACAGGTCTCCGCACCGCAGGTGCTCGGGCCCGCCATCGCCGCTTGCGGCTATATTTAGGGCCCGAGCACCGAGGTGCGGCCACTGAAAGTGGCTGCACCGTAGGTGCAAGGCCCTATTGTTTTTGTACAGATTATTAGGGCCCGAGCACCGAGGTGCGGCCACTGAAAGTGGCTGCACCGTAGGTGCAAGGCCCTATTGTTTCTGCTCAGATTATTATTATTATTATTATTATTATTATTCTTTTTCCGTCTTACCTGTTTTTTTTTTTTCACCAACTTGGCATGCTCTAAAACTCTTGTAATTTGGCAGCCATTTGTAGAATTGCAATCGAAACTCAGAGACAGAGCTTTGGCCTTGGGCGTGGCTCAGGGACTCTATAGCGCCACCTATCACGCTGTCTGTTTTGGTTGACACATGCATTCACGAAAATGGCCCAGATTTGGTGGGCACATGTGTTGTATTAATCTAAACAATTTTTACATTTACACTCTATAGTAAATATTCGAAGAATTTGAGTTATGGTTATGATTATGAATTTTGCACATCATGTATTTTGAAACACTTCTCCTAGACGGTTTATCGAAATCATGTCATATAAGCACTAAAATGATCTTGAGGGGTTGCCCGAGAGGAATTGCGACCAGATTTTTTAATTTCAAAAGTATATCGAAATGGCGAAGGTTTGAATCTAGGTGTCTTATAAAAGAAACAAAAAGTTGGTGTTATAGGCAGAAAACAGTGACTAATTTGGATGAAATTTGATGGAGTATTAGTTAGTGTGTTTGTAGTGACAGTCATATACAAAGTTTTGAATTTGGTGTTGTTTGTAATTTTTAAAAGCGCATTAATGATTGTGGTGGACACAGTTTTAGCTAAAATATTTTGAAGCGAGTTGATGAATAATAATAATCATATCAACCTATGCTGCAATTTCGACGTAAACCACATTAACAGAAAGTGAGTTATTTAGGTTTTCATATGACTATGGTCTCTCCTATCCGCTCCTTGCTGCCCGCGCGTGTTACACACAGAACTACCTAGCTGCTCCCTCATTGTGGCTCACCCACTCTCCACCTCCTTGTCTCTTTCCTTCCCCCCACAGTTATTTACACTTTCCCCTCTCTCCCAGCTGGATGTCTCTCTCTCCTCCCCCGCTCTCCACACAGAGACACAGACACAGACACAGACACACACACACACACACACACACACACACACAGAGTCAAGAATGACAGTGTGATGCAAAGTAAAAGGTAAAAAAAAGATCATGTGTATAAAGATTTTATTCAGGTTAAGTCATTTTTGTGATTGAATTGGGGACTGACTGAGTAAGACCCAAGTTCTAATCCTCATAAAAATGTGGTGGCTTTGTGTGTTGCCACCTCTAGTCTGAGACAGAGCCCTGGCCTAGCGTGTGGCTTAGGGACTCCTGGTCTCACACACACACACACACACACACACACACACACACACACACACACACACACACACACACACACACACACACACACACACACACACACACACACACACACACACACACACACACACACACAGGCTTGGGGCTTGTAACTGGAGGGTTGTCGGTTCGATCCCCGACTAGTCCACAGCTGAAGTGCCCTTGAGCAAGGCACCTAGCCCCTCACTGCTCCCGGAGTGCGCTATTTTTTTGTACTGTATGGCTCCATTTGTCTCTACCCTGTCTGTCTGTCTGTCTGTCTGTCTGTCTGTCTGTCTGTCTGTCTGTCTGTCTGTCTCTCTCTCTCTTCTCTCTCTCTCTCTCTCTCTCTCTCTCTCTCTCTCTCTCTCTCTCTCTCTCCCGCATTTTTCTCCCTCCCCCATTCTTTCCACACAGACACAAACACACACACACACACACACACACACACACACTCTCTCCCTTCCTTGAACCACCTGAAAATGAATGGCCACCTAGCGCATTGTCTGTTGCGGTTGACACACACATTCACGAAAATGAACCAAATTTGGTGGGCTTGTGCGTTATTGCTATCGATAGTCAGAGAAAGAGCTTTGGCCTAAGGTGTGGCTTAGGGACTCTATAGCGCCACTTAGCGTGTTGTCTGTTGTGGTTGACACATACATTCAAGAAAATTGACCAAATTTGGTGGGCATGTGTGTTGCTCATGCACATGCCCACCGACACGCACATGTTGCTTCGTTAGATTCCGAAATGTCACAGGTCTCCGCACCGCAGGTGCTCGGGCCCGCCATCGCCGCTTGCGGCTATATTTATTATTATTCTCTCTTCGTCTTAGCCCGTTTGGCCGTTTCACCAACTTGGCATGCTCCAAAACTCTTGTAATTTGGCAGGCATATGTAGAATTGCATTTGATACTGAGAGACAGAGCCCTGGCCTAGGGTGTGGCTCAGGGGGTCTATAGCGCCACCTACCACGCTGTCTGTTGTGGTTGACATGTGCATGCACGAAAATGAACCAAATTTGGTAGGCAGATGTGTTGTATAAATCTGAACAACTTTTACATTTACACTACATAGTGAATCTTAAACAAATTTGAGTTATGATTATGATTATGATTTTTGCACATCATGTATTTTGAAACACTTCTCCTAGACGGTTTATCGAAATCATGTCATATGAGCAGTAAAAGGATCTTGAGGGGTTGCCCGAGAGGAATTGCGAACAGATTTTTGAATTTTCGAAGCATATCGAAATGGCGAAGGTTTGAATTATGGCGTCTTATTACGAAACAGGAAGTTGGTGTTATAAGCAGAAAAAAGGTTATAAATTGGATGTAATTTGGCAGCTACATGTGGAATTGCTTCTGCTAGTCAGGGACAGAGCTCTGGCCTAAGGTGTGGCTTCGGGACTCTATAGCGCCACCTAGTAGCACGTTATGTGTTGTGGTTGACACAAACATTCACGAAAATGAACCAAATTTGGTGGACTTATGTGTTTTTGCTATCGCTAGTCAGAGACAGAGCTCTGGCCTAGGGTGTGGCTTAGGGACTCTATAGCGCCACCTAGTAGCACGTTATCTGTTGTGGTTGACACAAACATTCACGAAAATGAACCAAATTTGGTGGACTTATGTGTTATTGCTATCGCTAGTCAGAGACAGAGCTTTGGCCTAGGGTGTGGCTTAGGGACTCTATAACGCCACCTAGTGCATTGTCTGTTGTGGTTGAAACATACATTCACAAAAATGAACCAAATTTGGTGGGCACATGTGTTATTGCCATCGCTATTCAGATACAGAGCTCTGGCTGAGGGTGTTGCTTAGGGACTCTATAGCGCCACCTAGCATGTTAGCCGTTTTGGGTTGACATTTACATTCACAAAAAATTCACAAGCTTGTGTGTTATTACTGCCGCTAGTGAAAAACAGCTCTGGCCTAGGGTGTGGCTTAGGGACTCTATAGCGCCACCTAGCGCATTGTCTGTTGTGGTTTACACATACATTCAAGAAAATTTACCAAATTTGGTGGCCATGTGTGTTGCTCATGCACATGCCCACCAACACGCCTCATGTTGCTTTGTTAGATTCCGAAATGTCACAGGTCTATATTTAGGGCCCGAGCACCGAGGTGCGGCCGCTGTAGCAGCGGCTGCACCGTAGGTGCAAGGCCCTATTGTTTTTGCTCAGATTATTATTATTATTATTATTATTATTCTTTCATTGTCTTACCCCGTGCGCCCTTTTTTCACCAACTTAGCATGCTCCAAAACTCTTGTATTTTGGCAGCTACATGTGGAGTTACTGTGGCTACTTAGTGACAGAGCTCTGGCCTAGGGTGTGGCTCAGGGACTCTATAGCGCCACCTAGCGCGCTGTCTGTTGTGGTTGACACATACATTCACGGAAATGAACCAAATTTGGTGGACATGTGTGTTCTAATAATCTGAACAACTTTTACATTTACTCTCTATAGTAAATATTAGAAGAATTTGAGTTATGATTATGATTATGATTTTTGCACATCATGTATTTTGAAACACTTCTCCTAGACGGTTTATCGAAATCATGTTACTTCAGCAGCAAAATGATCTTGAGGGGTTGCCCAAGAGAAATTGCGAACAGATTTTTGAATTTCAAAAGTATATTGAAATGGCAAAGGTTTGAATTATGGCAACTGATTAAAGAAACAGGAAGTTTGTGTTATAGGCAGAAAAAAGGTAATAATTTGGATGTAATTTCGCAGCTAAATGTGGAATTGCTACTGCTAGTCAGAGACAGGGCTTTGACCCTAAGGTGTGGCTTCGGGACTCTATAGCGCCACCTAGCAGCGAGTTGTCCGTCTTGGTTGACACAAACATTCATGAAAATGAACCAAATTTGGTGGGCTTGTGTGTTATTGCTATTGCTAGTCAGAGACAGAGCTCTGTCCTAGGGTGTGGCTTAGGGACTCTATAGCGCCACCTAGCAGACTGTGTGTTGTGGTTGATGCATACATTCACGAAAATGAACCAAATTTGGTGGTTGTGTGTTATTGCTGCCGCTACTGAAAGATAGAGCTCTGGCCTAGGGTGTGGCTTAAGGACTCTATAGCGCCACCTAGCAACGCGTTGTCTGTTGTGGTTGACACACACATTCAAGAAAATGAACCAAATTTGGTGGGCTTCTGTGTTATTGCTACCGCTAGTCAAAGACAGAGCTCTGGCCTAGGGTGTGGCTTAGGGACTCTATAGCCCCACCTAGCTTATTGTCTGTTGTGGTTGACACATACATTCACGAAAATGAACCAAATTTGGTGGGCATGTGCATTATTGCTACCGCTAGTCAGGGATAGAGCTCTGGCCTAGGGTGTGGCTTAGGGACTCTATAGCGCCACCTAGCGTATTGTCTGTTGTAGTTGACACACACATTCATGAAAATGAGCCAAATTTGGTGGGCTTGTGTGTTATTGCTATCGATAGTCAGAGATAGAGCTCTGGCGTAGGGTGTGGCTTAGGGACTCTATAGCGCCACCTAGCGTGTTGTCTGTTGTGGTTGACACATACATTCAGGAAAATTGACCACATTTGGTGGGCATGTGTGTTGCTCATGCACATGCCCACCAACACGCACATGTTGCTTTGTTAGATTCCGAAATGTCACAGGTCTCCGCACCGCTGGTGCTCGGGCCCGCCATCGCCGCTTGCGGCTATATTTATTATTATGTCTGTGGATTCCTCTTACAGGTCATGTTTGGCCTTTTTTCACCAACTTGGCATGCTCTAAAACTCTTGAAATTTGGCAGTTAGATGTGGAATTGGTAACGCTACTCAGAGACTGAGATCTGGCCAAGGGTGTGGCTCAGGGACTCTATAGCGCCACCTAGCACGGTGTCTTTTGTGGTTGACACATAAATGCACGAAAATGAACCAAATTTGGTGGGCATATGTGTTGTATTAATCTGAACAACTTTTACATTGAAACTACACAGTGAATCTTAGAAGAATTTGAGTTATGATTATGATTATGATTTTTGCACGTCATGTATTTTGAAACACTTCTCCTAGACGGTTTATCGAAATCATGTCATTTCAGCAGTAAAATGATCTTGAGGGGTTGCTTAAGAGAAATTGCGACCAGATTTTTGAATTTCAAAAGTATATTGAAATGGCGAAGGTTTGAATTATGGCGTATTATTAAAGAAACAGGAAGTTGGTGTTATAGGCAGAAAACAGTGACTAATTTGGATGTAATTTGGCAGCTACATGTGGAATTGCTACTGCTACTCAGAGACAGAGCGCTGGCCTAAGGTGTGGCTTAGGGACTCTATAGCGCCACCTAGCAGTGCATTGTCTGTTGTGGTTGACACATACATTAACGAAAATGAACCAAATTTGGTGGACTTGTGTGTTATTGCTATGGCTAGTCAGAGACAGAGCTCTGGCCAAGGGTGTGGCTTCGGGACTCTACAGCGCCACCTAGCAGCATGTTATATGTTGTGGTTGACACAAACATTCACGAAAATGAACCAAATTTGGTGGACTTGTGTATTATTGCTTTGGCTAGTCAGAGACAGGGCTCTGGCCTAGGGTGTGGCTTAAGGACTCTATAGCGCCACCTAGCGCATTGTCTGTTGTGGTTGACACACACATTCACGAAAATGAACCAAATTTGGTGGGCTTGTGCGTTATTACTATCCATAGTCAGATTTAGAGTTCTGGCCTAGGGTGTGGCTTAGGGACTCTATAGCGCCACCTAGTGTGTTGTCTGTTGTGGTTGACACATACATTCAGGAAAATTGACCAAATTTGGTGGGCATATGTGTTATTGCTATGGCTAGTCAGAGACAGAGCTCTGGCCAAGGGTGTGGCTTCGGGACTCTACAGCGCCACCTAGCAGCATGTTATCTGTTGTGGTTGACACAAACATTCACGAAAATGAACCAAATTTGGTGGACTTGTGTGGTATTGCTATGGCTAGTCAGAGACAGAGCTTTGGCCTAGGGTGTGGCGTAGGGACTCTACAGCGCCACCTAGCAGCATGTTATCTGTTGTGGTTGACACAAACATTCACGAAAATGAACCAAATTTGGTGGACTTGTGTGTTATTGCTTTGGCTAGTCAGAGACAGGGCTCTGGCCTAGGGTGTGGCTTAAGGACTCTATAGCGCCACCTAGCGCTTTGTCTGTTGTGGTTGACACACACATTCACGAAAATGAACCAAATTTGGTGGGCTTGTGCGTTATTGCTATCGATAGTCAGATTTACAGTTCTGGCCTAGGGTGTGTGGCCTTAGGGACTCTATAGCGCCACCTAGTGCGTTGTCTGTTGTGGTTGACACATACATTCAGGAAAATTGACCAAATTTGGTGGGCATGTGTGTTGCTCAAGCACATGCCCATCAACATGCACATGGTGCTTTATTAGATTCCGAAATGTCACAGGTCTCCGCACCGCAGGTGCTCGGGCCCGCCATCGCCGCTTGCGGCTATATTTAGGGCCCGAGCACCGAGGTGCGGCCGCTGTAGCAGCGGCTGCACCGTAGGTGCAAGGCCCTATTGTTTTTGCTCAGATTATTATTAGGGCCCGAGCACCGAGGTGCGGCCACTGAAAGTGGCTGCACCGTAGGTGCAAGGCCCTATTGTTTCTGCTCAGATTATTATTAGGGCCCGAGCACCGAGGTGCGGCCACTGAAAGTGGCTGCACCGTAGGTGCAAGGCCCTATTGTTTCTGCTCAGATTATTATTATTATTATTATTATTATTATTCTTTTTCCGTCTTACCTGTTTTTTTTTTTTCACCAACTTGGCATGCTCTAAAACTCTTGTAATTTGGCAGCCATTTGTAGAATTGCAATCGAAACTCAGAGACAGAGCTTTGGCCTTGGGCGTGGCTCAGGGACTCTATAGCGCCACCTATCACGCTGTCTGTTTTGGTTGACACATGCATTCACGAAAATGGCCCAGATTTGGTGGGCACATGTGTTGTATTAATCTAAACAATTTTTACATTTACACTCTATAGTAAATATTCGAAGAATTTGAGTTATGGTTATGATTATGAATTTTGCACATCATGTATTTTGAAACACTTCTCCTAGACGGTTTATCGAAATCATGTCATATAAGCACTAAAATGATCTTGAGGGGTTGCCCGAGAGGAATTGCGACCAGATTTTTTAATTTCAAAAGTATATCGAAATGGCGAAGGTTTGAATCTAGGTGTCTTATAAAAGAAACAAAAAGTTGGTGTTATAGGCAGAAAACAGTGACTAATTTGGATGAAATTTGATGGAGTATTAGTTAGTGTGTTTGTAGTGACAGTCATATACAAAGTTTTGAATTTGGTGTTGTTTGTAATTTTTAAAAGCGCATTAATGATTGTGGTGGACACAGTTTTAGCTAAAATATTTTGAAGCGAGTTGATGAATAATAATAATCATATCAACCTATGCTGCAATTTCGACGTAAACCACATTAACAGAAAGTGAGTTATTTAGGTTTTCATATGACTATGGTCTCTCCTATCCGCTCCTTGCTGCCCGCGCGTGTTACACACAGAACTACCTAGCTGCTCCCTCATTGTGGCTCACCCACTCTCCACCTCCTTGTCTCTTTCCTTCCCCCCACAGTTATTTACACTTTCCCCTCTCTCCCAGCTGGATGTCTCTCTCTCCTCCCCCGCTCTCCACACAGAGACACAGACACAGACACAGACACACACACACACACACACACACACACACACAGAGTCAAGAATGACAGTGTGATGCAAAGTAAAAGGTAAAAAAAAGATCATGTGTATAAAGATTTTATTCAGGTTAAGTCATTTTTGTGATTGAATTGGGGACTGACTGAGTAAGACCCAAGTTCTAATCCTCATAAAAATGTGGTGGCTTTGTGTGTTGCCACCTCTAGTCTGAGACAGAGCCCTGGCCTAGCGTGTGGCTTAGGGACTCCTGGTCTCACACACACACACACACACACACACACACACACACACACACACACACACACACACACACACACACACACACACACACACACACACACACACACACACACACACACACACACACACACAGGCTTGGGGCTTGTAACTGGAGGGTTGTCGGTTCGATCCCCGACTAGTCCACAGCTGAAGTGCCCTTGAGCAAGGCACCTAGCCCCTCACTGCTCCCGGAGTGCGCTATTTTTTTGTACTGTATGGCTCCATTTGTCTCTACCCTGTCTGTCTGTCTGTCTGTCTGTCTGTCTGTCTGTCTGTCTGTCTGTCTGTCTGTCTCTCTCTCTCTTCTCTCTCTCTCTCTCTCTCTCTCTCTCTCTCTCTCTCTCTCTCTCTCTCTCCCGCATTTTTCTCCCTCCCCCATTCTTTCCACACAGACACAAACACACACACACACACACACACACACACACACTCTCTCCCTTCCTTGAACCACCTGAAAATGAATGGCCACCTAGCGCATTGTCTGTTGCGGTTGACACACACATTCACGAAAATGAACCAAATTTGGTGGGCTTGTGCGTTATTGCTATCGATAGTCAGAGAAAGAGCTTTGGCCTAAGGTGTGGCTTAGGGACTCTATAGCGCCACTTAGCGTGTTGTCTGTTGTGGTTGACACATACATTCAAGAAAATTGACCAAATTTGGTGGGCATGTGTGTTGCTCATGCACATGCCCACCGACACGCACATGTTGCTTCGTTAGATTCCGAAATGTCACAGGTCTCCGCACCGCAGGTGCTCGGGCCCGCCATCGCCGCTTGCGGCTATATTTATTATTATTATTATTCTTTTTCCGTCTTACCTGTTTTTTTTTTTTCACCAACTTGGCATGCTCTAAAACTCTTGTAATTTGGCAGCCATTTGTAGAATTGCAATCGAAACTCAGAGACAGAGCTTTGGCCTAGGGCGTGGCTCAGGGACTCTATAGCGCCACCTATCACGCTGTCTGTTGTGGTTGACACATGCATTCACGAAAATGGCCCAGATTTGGTGGGCATGTGTGTTGTATTAATCTAAACAATTTTTACATTTACACTCTATAGCAAATATTCGAAGAATTTGAGTTATGGTTATGATTATGAATTTTGCACATCATGTATTTTGAAACACTTCTCCTAGACGGTTTATCGAAATCATGTCATATAAGCACTAAAATGATCTTGAGGGGTTGCCCGAGAGGAATTGCGACCAGATTTTTGAATTTCAAAAGTATATCGAAATGGCGAAGGTTTGAATTATGGTGTTTTATTGAGAAACAGGAAGTTGGTGTTATAGGCAGAAAAAAGATTATGAATTGGATTTGATTTGGCAGCTACATGTGGAATTGCTTCAGCTAGTCAGAAACAGAGCTCTGGCCTAAGGTGTGGCTTTGGGACTCTATAGCGCCACCTAGCAGCACATTATATTTTGTGGTTGACACGTACATTCACCAAAATGAACCAAATTTGGTGGACTTGTGTGTTATTGCTATGGCTAGTCAGAGACAGAGCTTTGGCAGAGGGTGTGGCGTAGGGACTCTATAGCGCCACCTAGTGCGTTGTCTGTTGTGGTTGACACAAACATTCACCAAAATTAACCAAATTTGGTGGGCTTGTGTGTTATTGCTATCGGTAGTCAGAGACAGAGCTCTGGCCTAGAGTGTGGCTTAGGGACTCTAGAGCGCCACCTAATGCATTGTCTGTTGTGGTTGACACGTACATTCACCAAAATGAACCAAATTTTGTGGGCATGTGTGTTATTGCTATAGTTATTCAGAGCCAGAGCTCTGGCCTCGGGTGTGGCTTAAGGACTCTATAGCGCCACCTAGTGCATTGTCTGTTGTGGTTGACACATACATTCACAAAAATGAACCAAATTTGGTTGGCATATGTGTTATTGCTATAGCTATTCAGAGACAGCACTCTGGCCAAGGGTGTCTGCGGGACTGTATAACGCCACCTATCGCATTGTCTGTTGTGGTTGACACACACATTTACGAAAATTAACCAAATTTGGTGGGCTTGTGCGTTATTGCTATCGATAGTCAGAGATAGAGCTCTGCCATAGGGTGTGGCTTAGGGACTCTATAGCGCCACCTAGCGCATTGTCTGTTTTGGTTGACACGTACATTCACCCAAATTAACCAAATTTGGTGGGCATGTGTGTTATTGCTATAGTTATTCAGAGACAGAGCTCTGGCCTTGGGTGTGGCTTAGGGACTCTATAGCGCCACCTAGTGCATTGTCTGTTGTGGTTGACACATACATTCACAAAAATGAACCAAATTTGGTGGGCATGTGTGTTATTGCTATAGCTATTCAGATACAGCGCTCTGGCCAAGGGTGTCTTAGGGACTGTATAGCGCCACCTAGCGCATTGTCTGTTGTGGTTGATACACACAATCACGAAAATGAACCAAATTTGGTGGGCTTGTGCGTTATTGCTATCGATAGTTAGAGATAGAGCTCTGGCCTAGGGTGTGGCTTAGGGACTCTATAGCGCCACCTAGCGTGTTGTCTGTTGTGGTTGACACATACATTCAGGAAAATTGACCAAATTTGGTGGGTATATGTGTTGCTCATGCACATGCCCACCAACACGCACATGCTGCTTTGTTAGATTCCGAAATGTCACAGGTCTCCGCACCGCAGGTGCTCGGGCCCGCCATCGCCGCTTGCGGCTATATTTAGGGCCCGAGCACCGAGGTGCGGCCACTGAAAGTGGCTGCACCGTAGGTGCAAGGCCCTATTGTTTCTGCTCAGATTATTATTATTATTATTATTATTATTATTATTATTATTATTCTTTTTCCGTCTTACCTGTTTTTTTTTTTTCACCAACTTGGCATGCTCTAAAACTCTTGTAATTTGGCAGCCATTTGTAGAATTGCAATCGAAACTCAGAGACAGAGCTTTGGCCTTGGGCGTGGCTCAGGGACTCTATAGCGCCACCTATCACGCTGTCTGTTTTGGTTGACACATGCATTCACGAAAATGGCCCAGATTTGGTGGGCACATGTGTTGTATTAATCTAAACAATTTTTACATTTACACTCTATAGTAAATATTCGAAGAATTTGAGTTATGGTTTTGATTATGAATTTTGCACATCATGTATTTTGAAACACTTCTCCTAGACGGTTTATCGAAATCATGTCATATAAGCACTAAAATGATCTTGAGGGGTTGCCCGAGAGGAATTGCGACCAGATTTTTGAATTTCAAAAGTATATTGAAATGGCGAAGGTTTGAATCTAGGTGTCTTATAAAAGAAACAAAAAGTTGGTGTTATAGGCAGAAAACAGTGACTAATTTGGATGACATTTGATGGAGTATTAGTTATTGTGTTTGTAGTGACAGTCGTATACAAAGTTTTGAATTTGGTGTTGTTTGTGATTTTTAAAAGCGCATTAATGATTGTGGTGGACACAGTTTTAGCTAAAATATTTTGAAGCAAGTTGATGAATGATTATAATCATATCAAGCTATGCTGCAATTTTGATTTTAACCATGTTAACAGAAAGTGAGTTATTTTTAATTTCATATTTGCCCAATCACACAGCCCCTCCTCTCTGTCCTTCTCTGCCTCTCTCTCTGTTGCAACTAACAGACACACGCACGCACTCTGTCACCCCCCTTCTCGGGTCCTCCCTAACTAACACACACACACACATTGACACACGCGCGGCTTTCTAGAGACACACACACACACACACACACACACACACACACACACACACACACACACACACACACACACACACACACACACACACACACACACACACACACACACACACACACACACACACACACACACACACACACACACCCTTTGGGCAACCGTGGCCTACTGGTTAGGGCTTGGGGCTTGTAGCTGGAGGATTGCCGGTTCGATCCCTGACCAGTCCACAGCTGAAGTGCCCTTGAGCAAGGCACCTAACCCCTGACTGCTCCCTGAGCGCCGCTGGTTGGGCAGGCAGCTCACTGCTCTGAGTATAGTATATTAAAAAGTATACAAAAGTATATTGAAATGGCGAAGGTTTGAATGTAGGTGTCTTGTAAAAGAAACAGAAAGTTGGTGTTATAGGTAGAAAACAGTGACTAATTTGGATGAAATTTGATGGAGTATTAGTTAGTGTGTTTGTAGTGACAGTCATATGCAAAGTTTTGAATTTGGTGTTGTTTGTGTTTTTTAAAAGTGCATTAATGTTTGTGGTGGACACAGTTTTAGCTAAAATATTTTGAAGCGAGTTGACGAATAATTATAATCATATCAACCTATGCTGCAATTTTGAAATTTTGACTTTAGCCATGTTCACAGTAAGTGAGTATTTAGGTTTATTTGTGTTTGCATGTGTCTTATACTCCATCCATTTAGCTGAGCAGGAGTAGGTGCTCTCTCTCTCAGCTGCATGTCTCTCTCGTCCCCTGCTAATTCTCTACACAGACTCAGACACTCTCTCACCCCTCCCCCGTCATTCTCTCTCTCTCTCTCTCACGCACGCGCGCGCGCGCGCGCGCGCGCGCACACACACACACACACACACACACACACACACACACACACACACACACACACACACAATCCCCAACCAGTCCACCACTAAAGTGCCCTTGAGCAAGGCACCTAACCCCTCACTGCTCCCCCAGCACCGCTGGTTGGGCAGGCAGCTCACTGCTCTGGGTCAGTGTGTGATTCACCTCACTGTGTGTTCGCTGTGTGTGTTCACTAATTTGGTTAAATTGGGTTACATGCAGAGAAATAAATTTCCCTCACGGGATCAAAAAAGTGTATATTCTATTCTATTGATCCATTTGTCTCTACCCCCTCTGTCTGTGTCTGTCTAGCATTATTGCTATCGATAGTCAGAGATAGAGCTCTGGCCTAGGGTGTGGCTTAGGGACTCTATAGCGCTACCTAGCATATTGTCTGTTGTGGCTGACACATACATTCAGGAAAATTGACCAAATTTGGTTGGCATGTGTGTTGCTCATGCACATGCCCACCAACACGCACATGTTGCTTTGTTAGATTCCAAAATCTCACAGGTCTCCGCACCGCTGGTGCTCGGGCCCGCCATCGCCGCTTGCGGCTATATTTAGGGCCCGAGCACCGAGGTGCGGCCACTGAAAGTGGCTGCACCGTAGGTGCAAGGCCCTATTGTTTTTGCTCAGATTATTATTATTATTATTATACTTCTATTCCTCTTACTCTTAACTTTTTCGCCCTTTTTTCACCAATTTGACATGCACTAAAACTCTTGTAATTTGGCATCTAGATGTGGAATTGTTAACTGTACTTAGAGACAAAGGTTTGGCCTAGGGTGTGGCTCAGGGACTGTATAGCGCCACCTAGCGCGCCGTCTACTGTGGTTGACGCATACATTCACGGAAATGAACCAAATTTGGTGGACATGTGAGTTGTATTATTCTGAACAAGTTTTACATTTAAACTATATAGTGAATCTTAGAAGAATTTGAATTATGTGAGATTTTCTGATTTTTGCACATCATGTATTTTGAAATACTTCTCCTAGACGGTTTATCGAAATTATGTCATTTAAGCACTAAAATGATCTTGAGGGGTTGCCTGAGAGGAATTGCGACCAGATTTTTGAATTTCAAAAGTATATTGAAATGGCGAAGGTTTGAATCTAGGTGTCTTATAAAAGAAACAAAAAGTTGGTGTTATAGGCAGAAAACAGTGACTAATATGGATGAAATTTGATGGAGTATTAGTTAGTGTGTTTGTAGTGACAGTCATATACAAAGTTTTGAATTTGGTGTTGTTTGTGATTTTTAAAAGCGCATTAATGATTGTGGTGGACACAGTTTTAGCTAAAATATTTTGAAGCGAGTTGATGAATAATGATAATCATATCAACCTATGCTGCAATTTCGACGTAAACAACATTAACAGAAAGTGAGTTATTTAGGTTTTCATATGACTATGGTCTCTCTTATCCGCTCCTTGCTGCCCGCGCGTGTTACACACAGAACTACCTAGCCGCTCCCTCACTGTGGCTCACCCACTCTCCCCCTCCTTCTCTCTTTCCTTCCCCCCACAGTTATTCACACTTTCCCCTCTCTCCCAGCTGGATGTCTCTCTCTCCTCCCCCGCTCTCCACACAGAGACACAGACACAGACACAGACACACACACACACACACACACACACACACACAGAGTCAAGAATGACAGTGTGATGCAAAGTAAAAGGTAAAAAAAAGATCATGTGTATAAAGATTTTATTCAGGTTAAGTCATTTTTGTGATTGAATTGGGGACTGACTGAGTAAGACCCAAGTTCTAATCCTCATAAATATTTGGTGGCCTTGTGTGTTGCCACCTCTAGTCTGAGACAGAGCCCTGGCCTAGCGTGTGGCTTAGGGACTCCTGGTCACTCATTCACTCACTCACACACACACACACACACACACACACACACACACTCACACACTCACACACTCACACACTCACACACACACACACACACACACACACACACTCACTCACTCACTCACTCACACACACACACACACACACACACACACACACACACACACACACACACTTGGGGCAGCCGTGGCCTACTAGGGCTTGGGGCTTGTAACTGGAGGGTTGTCGGTTCGATCCCCGACTAGTCCACAGCTGAAGTGCCCTTGAGCAAGGCACCTAGCCCCTCACTGCTCTCAAAAGCCCCTTTCACATTCACCGAATTTAACGCTAAATCAGCCGAATTTAACGTTAAGGCTGTTCCTTTCACATTGACGACACGGGGTGGGGAGTCAACCCGCCTCGGCAATCCAACCCGTCTCGGGGGGTAGTATCAGAGCCGAGCCGTGTTGAATATGAAAGGAACAGAGGTCAACCCCGCTATTAGGGGTGTGTGACTGATGACGTATTTGGCCAGGCAGGAGGTTAAAATACAGGAAACACACAAGAGACTAGGATAACTTTAGCTGCTGTGTCCATAGATATGTGTGTCCAACAATCACGTTTTTTATGCTGAGAGTGCCCTGAACCTCCTTTTCTCAGCACTTCGGTCAAGTGTTTATTGTTGCTAGGTTACCAAAACCGTCTGCTGCCAGCAGCATGTCTTTTTAGAAAGTTTGCCTAATGATAGCTAACTAGCCAACGAGCTAACTGTCAGAGCAGAAGTTGTTCAGGACTCAGCACACTGAAATATGACTTCGACAGACAAAAGGACCTCATTTGGCATTCAAATAACATAACAAGTGGCCCGCCATCATTTGGAAGCTAAACCACGTAGAACTAGCATGACAGTTGTGTTTATCAGTTTATCTCCGAGGTCCAAGGCATGCTTAACTCGCCTCTGAAACCGGCTTCAGACAACCCCGGGACCAGAACACGTCTACCTTTCACATTGCGAAATCCCCTGAACCCGCTATTTCTTAAACGCTAATGTATCGTTTCTGAATGTGAAAGGGGCAAAAGTGCGCTATTTTTTTGTACTGTATGGCTCCATTTGTCTCTACCCTCTCTGTCTCTCTCTCTCTCTCTCTCTCTCTGTCTCTCTCTCTCTGCCGCATTTTTCTCCCTCCCCCATTCTTTCCACACAGACACAAACACACACACACACACACACACACACACACTCTCTCCCTTCCTTGAACCACCTGAAAATGAATGGCCACCTAGCGCATTGTCTGTTGTGGTTGACACACACATTCACGAAAATGAACCAAATTTGGTGGGCTTGTGCGTTATTGCTATCGATAGTCAGAGATAGAGCTTTGGCCTAGGGTGTGGCTTAGGGACTCTATAGCGCCACTTAGCGTGTTGTCTGTTGTGGTTGACACATACATTCAAGAAAATTAACCAAATTTGGTGGGCATGTGTGTTGCTCATGCACATGCCCACCGACATGCACATGTTGCTTCGTTAGATTCCGAAATGTCACAGGTCTCCGCACCGCAGGTGCTCGGGCCCGCCATCGCCGCTTGCGGCTATATTTATTATTATTCTTTCATCGTCTTACCCTGTGCGCCCTTTTTTCACCAACTTAGCATGCTCCAAAACTCTTGTTTTTTGGCAGCTACATGTGAAGTTAATGTGGCTACTCAGTGACAGAGCTCTGGCCTAGGGTGTGGCTCAGGGACTCTATAGCGCCACCTATCGCGCTGTCTGCTGTGGTTGACACATGCATTCACGAAAATGGCCTAGATTTGGTGGGCATGTGTGTTCTATTAATCTGAACAACTTTTACATTTACACTCTATAGAAAATATTAGAAGAATTTGAGTTATGATTATGATTATGATTTTTGCACATCATGTATTTTGAAACACTTCTCCTAGACGGTTTATCGAAATCATGTCATTTCAGCAGTAAAATGATCTTGAGGGGTTGCCCAAGAGAAATTGCGAACAGATTTTTGAATTTCAAAAGTATATTGAAATGGCGAAGGTTTGAATTATGGCGACTTATTACGAAACAGGAAGTTGGTGTAATAAGCAGAAAAAAGGTTATAAATTGGATGTAATTTGGCAGCTACATGTGGAATTGCTTTTGCTAGTCAGGGACAGAGCTCTGGCCTAAGGTGTGGCTTCGGGACTCTACAGCGCCACCTAGTAGCACATTATCCGTTGTGGTTGACACAAACATTCACGAAAATGAACCAAATTTGTTGGGCTTGTGTGTTATTGCTATGGCTTGTCAGAGGCAGAGCTTTGGCCTAGGGTGTGGCGTAGGGACTCTATAGCGCCACCTAGCACATTGTCTGTTGTGGTTGACACATACATTCACGAAAAATGAACCAAATTTGGTGGGCTTGTGTATTATTGCTATCGCAAGTCAGAGACAGAGCTCTGGCCTAGGGTGTAGCATAGGGACTCTATAGCGCCACCTAGCGCATTGTCTCTTGTGGTTGACACAAACATTCACCAAAATGAACCAAATTTGGTGGGCATGTGTGTTATTGCTATAGTTATTCAGAGACAGAGCTCTGGCCTCGGGTGTGGCTTAGGGACTCTATAGCGCCACCTAGTGCATTGTCTGTTGTGATTGACACATACATTCACGAAAATGAACCAAATTTGGTTAGCATATGTGTTATTGCTATAGCTATTCAGAGACACGATCTGGCCAAGGGTGTCTTATGGACTGTATAGCGCCACCTAGCGCATTGTGTGTTGTGGTTGACACACACATTCACGAAAATGAACCAAATTTGGTGGGCTTATGCGTTATTGCTATCGATAGTCAGAGATAGAGCTCTGGCCTAGGGTGTGGCTTAGGGACTCTATAGCGCCACCTAGCGTGTTGTCTGTTGTGGTTGACACATACATTCAGGAAAATTGACCAAATTTGGTGGGCATGTGTGTTGCTCATGCACATGCCCACCAACACGCACATGTTGCTTTAATAGATTCCGAAATGTCACAGGTCTCCGCACCGCAGGTGCTCGGGCCCGCCATCGCCGCTTGCGGCTATATTGTACAATTGTGTTTGCAACAGTGCCACAGTGTTCTCCAACTGCAACAATGTTATGTTGACACCCAGAAACCAACAGTGTTGCCACAGTCACAACAAGTCATGATTGCTAACTCTCCCTTCTCCATTTTTCATCTAATCTGCATACTCACTCATCATTACTCTTAAAGTGTTACTTATGGAAGGCAGCGTGAAAACATTTAAATTGTTTCTATAGATTCCATATGGATTACCTGCACAGGCTAACACCAGACCATCTCATCTTAATTGAGACTAAGAGTGGCTCTGGGGATCTTTCATTCAGTCAACATGTCTTTCTTGTAACTAAGGTTTTGAATGTAGTTGTTTACGTAATTCCGAATAAAATACACATCTAAATAGTTTAACACTGGCGCTTCCAGCGCAGCCATTGGTTGTGCTGAACAGCACAGCAAATTATAGTCTTCTGTCTGTCATCATATAGTGAGAACGCTACATGCAGAAGAAGTGATTATAATTTATGATAGATATCTGGGTTTTTGGTGACGCGGAAATCGGCTTCAATGGGATGATTCCAGACAGAGTAAATTCAAATGTGCTAACATGTTTGTCTGGGTTCACCCGGGGTACTACACAGACACATCAGCATAGCACATCACAACATTGTGAAAAATGTATTATGAATATAATGAATGAATATTGCATTATAAATGTAATGGCTTCCCTCTCTCATAGGATATTATGTTATGCTTGCGACTCCAAAAACACATCCTTGACTAAGTGAGGCCACTTATTCACCGGTGGTGTTTGATAAGTCTTGCGACGGAACAGTCACCAGAGCGGTGGCATGAGTTTTAAAAACGTGTTAACTGAAGGTGCTATTCGTTACTATGGCAGTTTTCAGTTTCGATTTATAGCTGTCCCTACTTTCATCACAATTCTCTCTCTTCAGATGTCTCCCACAGCCAGCGTGCTTTTCTATGGGTAGAGGCTGTGTACCAGGCATCAGCCAGAGGTGTAGCAGGTAGGAGGCACTCTTGGAAGTGAGATATTTCACACTTCTATGCGCTCCCTCCACAGTGCGCAAAACTATAAACGGCTCGATGACCGTGCTGTCACCTAGCCGTGAAAACAAGTGAAGTAGGGTTCTAATTTGACAGCTATGAAGTGCCATTTCGAAAGCTGGCTTTTTTTTACAGTTATGTACTGTACATGTCCTTCAGTTATTTCCGCACGCTTTGGAACAGCTCGCGTACAGTGTTCGGGCGAGAGCGACGGTAGTGCCATTCGCACGGCCAAGGTACATTAGTGCCCTTCACCCTGCTGCCTCTCCGCACCCACACAAACACACACACACACACACCCGCTCACATTTTGCTCAAATTAATCACAACCGCTTGGTACACAATTAAAATATGCCAAGTAAACACCAATAGCGAAAGCTTGGCTAATTCTTCAAACGTAACCTTTTCCGACCTTTTACATGCACAACCGTGTCCAACAGGCCACACTGGGGATGGCCAAGAAGGGAGATCGGCGGGGGAGGGGGGCAGGGGGAGCGGGGGTGGGTGGGGGGACATAAGAGTTGCTTTGGAAACACTGGTGGCTGTGGCTGGGCACCTTTGCAGGTAATTGAAGGTGATGTGTTTCATGCGTAAATGCTCCAGACACCCTCCAATTCATCAGACGCCCCCCGCGCCCATATATGCACGGGAGTGCACGCGACCCAGATAAATTCCGAAGTGGCGCGGATGAAATATGGCTCCCGGCGGGGGGCCGGAGGGAGCGGCGTTCCGCGGGGGAGAGTGAGAGAGAGAGAGGAGCGGCGCAGGAGCAGGGGCCTCGCCGAAAAGACCCGCGGCTGATCCATCAACGTCAGCCAACGCACGCCACCGGCGCAGCAGAACAGGCGCCATGAGACGCCCGCCACGCCACGCGCGCCAACTCCGGACTCGGCGGAGGCGACGTGGGACGTGTGCGGCGACAGAGACAGAGAGGAGGAGGAGGGGGGGACGGGGCCTACACGGACCACCGTGTCGGAGGGGCCCCCTTTTTTATCGGTCGCATGAGACGGAGAGACAGCGAGAGAGAGAGCGAGAGAGAGGGGGAGCTGGAGCGGATCTTTGGGGAGACGAGTACAAGTAGGCCAGGTGCGTGAGTGTTTGTGAAGGTTGTGACAAGGTCTCTCCCTCTCCGCTCTCTCTCTCCCCCACACCGTGCTCTCTCCGGAGTTAAGGGAGGTGTTGTCATATTTATAATAATATCCGCAGTCTCCGCGGATGCGGCAGGGCTTTTTGAAGGATGAAGCCATGCACGACTGTTTGCTATAATTGTGCAATTTAAGAAAACATTCACAGAACTGTTCTTTCTACAAAATTCATTTTTTCCTGTGAGGTATAACTATTTATATTAATCCTGGCATGTTTGGGTTTTTCTGTGATGGTATGGACTTTTCAGGGGGGAAAGGCAGCTTACTTAGAGGCTTTGTTGCATTCACTGATTTGTTTCCCCACACATAGATGAAAGCCCAGTGAAAAGAACCTTCTCTTACATGTTCTCGATTTAGGAACAGCTTGCTCCAGTTAGGTTATATATATTTGTGTGTGTGTGTGTGTGTGTGTGTGTGTGTGTGTGTGTGTGTGTGTGTGTGTGTGTAATACATAAATAGATAAAAAATAATAGCAGCTATATGGTATACATCTCTATAATGTACCAACTCTACGAAACCTCTGTTCCCTTATCCACACACACACACACACACACACACACATACACACACACACACACACACACACACACACGCACACACTGTCACTGACAAAGGGGGCACGAACAGCAAGCAGCTAACGATGATTTTAAAAATTCATGCCAAATGCACCCGTTATTGTGTGGTCGCTGGCTCGCGGGGTAATTGTAGCTCTCTTTCTGCAGCATATGCTTCGCTGAAAGCCGCGCCTGGCGAGTGATTAGCATAGCCACATTTATGTATTTATTCATGTCGAAAATTGGCCAAGCGTTCCGAGTGATACTTTCCTGGCCGCTCGGCTTTGTGGCCTTTCTAATATCATCACCGGTTGTTTGCTCTTTGCTGTGTTCTGAAAGTCGTTCGTGGCTCTCCTCACCAATCAAACCCACCACCACCACCACCACCACCACCACCACCTCTCCCGTGATGGCAGGAAACAGTCGTCATGGTGATGCTTATAACCTCTTAATTTCGAGGAACGATCTTGAGTGCTCTGTGTAATTTTCATGTTTTTCGCTTCCTCCCTCCTTCTCTCACGGCTCGTCTGCCTCTCAACAACCCATTTTTGCTCTGTCTCTCAACGCACTCCATCTCTTCACTTAATATTCAGCATGTGACTAAACTGTCAGGCAAAGCACTCTCCTGTATGTTGGCATGTACACTGTATAGCACAACATGTGTGAGTTTATGTGTGAGTGTGTGGAGGTGTAATATAGCTTTCCTCCATGATAATGAGAGTAATGGGGGAGACTAAAATAAAGACCGCGAACAAAGCTGCAGAAATCCAAAACCCACAAGAGCATCTAATATTCAAATATAGCACACAGGTGATTCAAGAACAGATCGGAAATGTTCATCCAAGTAGTGAGGGTGCGGATCTAAAACATGCCCATAGCCCTATACCTGCATGATAGTAGGAAAAAATGTATAATTGCAATTAAGCATTCATTTATGCTTATAATAAACATGCAGTATAGGCATAATTTAAAGGGAAACTATGCAGGTTTGGTGATTTCATTGCCAGTTTCGCTTTCGCTTTTCTTTTTCGCTTGTTTTACGCTTGCAGATTTCTCTGCAGTTTCCCCCACAACTTTAGCGTGTATAGTTTACAACATTCCTCAATCAGTCAGTCTGCCTTTTCATAAGCATGATCGCGAGAATGGAGGCTTTCTGTTTGTCAGTGGCACAAAACTTGCATGTGTAGCAGTACGGAATTTAGTTCCTGTCTGTAGTGCCCGTATACTAGCAGGTAATTGGTCAACCAATGGCTTGGTAGGACTTTTGTATATATTCTCAGTGACCACCCTTTCCTGTTTTACGTCCGACTGGCTGGTCGCTGCTCACCCAATTTCCGCTAGTCTACTCACACAGGTAACAGTTCGAGCGCTTCCTCTTGAGGTTCTGCTGTTTGATTTAGTGGCTGTTTAGTTATACAAGTGCCTTTTGTGTATACAGCTTCGTTGTGGATCCGTCCCCATCTCTGTTGCTGGAATCGCATCATAACCGGTATGTTTATATCTTATTTGCAACGCAAATAGCCTACACGGTCACATAGTGAATGTTTGTTTACATTTTAGGTAGTCGCGGCTACATCCCATCTTAGCACTTTTTCCCTCTGCAACGCGAACCTATGGTACGTAACTCCGTTTCAGTGTTGGCCTGTCTTTTCTCTTTACTAGAATATTAATTGTACATTTTACTTCCGTGTTGCAGAGAACTGTAGTTAGTTAACAACGGGATGGGGAACTACCGCCGTGCTGCTGTGTGACCGACCGCTGCTGCTTTGTCTACACGACGTTGATCTCTCAAGCTGTGTTTAGCCTACCACACCGAATGCAGTAAATTGTCCCTTGTTCAGCCTACTGTGTTGGTTGCGTTGTTTAAATCAGCGCATACAAGCGACCGTAGCCTACCGTGTCCGTCCAAACTCACTAGCTGGCTAGCTATTAGGCTTAGCGTTACGTTAGACTCGACGTTGTCATAAGTGTCATTCTTGACAATACTCTGTGCTGATTAAGGTGTCTAACACTCTCACTTCCACCACTGACTTATGTTTTGATTTTGTGCTTTGTTTGGTTTTGCACTCTTTTGTTGTGATTTGCTTTACCCCTGGCAGGAGGCCATTTCCCATATGCTGTTGATAACCAGTGTTCCAACACCTGTTGTTTTGTAACTTTTGGTTTTCTAGTTTGGATTTGCTTTGCCACTGGCAGGAGGCCATTTCCCCTGCGCTGCTGATAACCAGTGTCTCAACACCTCTTACTTTGTAATGTATTTCTGGTTTTCTGGTTTGCTCCTTTTGATTTGCCACTGATAGGAGGCCATTTCCAACTGCTGCTGATCACCAGTGTGCTAGTGTTTATTTATTATTTCATTATTGTGGTTTTTGCTGTTTATTATTTCTGGGGAAAATCTTTATTTTATATTTTGTTTGTTTATGTTACACTGTCAGAAGGCCCTTTATCCAGCTGCTGAGAGCCTATATCTTACTCCAAGCTATTGTACTTGCGTGGGTGTGGTTAAACCGTGTTAAACTAATTGTCCTCCCTTGTTGTGTCTTTTCTAGGAGCTGAGGCTGACGGTGGAGGGGCTGCTGTCTTCCTAGTGGTGTCCCCTTTCTGGTGTGCTACTATTCCTCACGGGTGCTGCCGATTTGACCTTTGCTGTGTGTGTGTGTGAGTGCGTGGACACTTTTGCAGTGGTGTGACCTCTTCCAGGACGCCTCCCTCCTTAGCTAGCCAGTCCCCTCGCTGGTAAGCCTCAGTTCCTATTGTCTGTTGTCCCCCTTTGTATGTCTGGTATACTGGAGAGAATTGGAGTGCAATTTTAGGTTCTGTCAATAAACTATTGTTTTACTTTGAATGAAACCACGTCTCTGACAGTTAATGAACCTGGGTGCCTTTTTGAGCAGCTTAGTACACACATTTCCCTGGGTGAAACTCCCAGGGTGGCGTAGTCGCATAACATTCAAGTAGTATCTAACACGTTACTACCACTTGCCACACATGCATGGTTTTTCGCTCAGAGGCGCTAGGGGGGAGCGAGACAGCCGTCATTCAACCCGAAATAAGTCAAATAACCATTCCAATGACTCCAGAACTGATCAGTTAAGGCAAATTAAGCTAAAAAAAAAACTTGCATAGTTCACCTTTAAGCATTGCTGCATTTTATATTTCCTAAAGATCTAAAGGCCTAACAGTAGCAGCTATTTTGTGTTAAGGCTATGTGTTTAGCTGTAAAGCGCCATGAGACATGTGTAATGTTTTGGTGCTCTATAAGTAAAATTAAATTGAAATTGAAAATTGTTTAGCTTAATTAAAATTAATAATAATTAAATAAATAAAAATTAACAATAGAGAAGACAAACACCATTTTGGGGGGTGATGCATCGTCATATGACATGACAAGGTGACTTTCCAAAAATAGACTCTGACATTAGTGACGTTATGCTCTGCAGCTCTGTGTCAATAGCTGAAGTGGCCACCTCTGAATGCATTCTGAAACTGTGCATGCCGTCAGAATTGTGGTTTGTTTATTCAAAGCCCAAAGACAATCCAACGTATTCAAAGTGGAAGTTTATGTGATAATGTGCTTTAATGTAATCAGTGGAATTACACATTCCAACTGTAACCTGCATTGTGTTCACCGTGCAGTTCAATCCTGCACTCGCCCCGTCATGAACCTGAAAGTTGCAGCACCTCGACTCGGAAGTCGCGTGTGATAGCGATTGAGCTGAAACCCTGAGGTGCTAACTCTCTCACTAGTATGCATCCGAAGGTGTCGGGTGGCAGGTTTTTTTTTGTTTGCTTAAAGATTTAATCCTGTTAAGGTCTTTTCTAGACTTACACAGGTGAACCTTCATTAAGTTCAATTTAATCAAAGCTATTTGCTTTCCTTCTCATAGGGGTCAAACGAACCCATAGCAATATTTTGAGAGTTTTCATTAAATGAATTAATCAAAATAAGCGTGTTAATTTGACAGCCCCCATTTATAAACAAATGCATAGCTACGTATACAGCCTCCGCAAGCTTGCCTCAGTTAACACTTGGATAATTGAATGTAATGTCAGTATGTGACATTGAATCTTACCCTCCTCAAATCACTAAAGGCCTTTTACTTAAGGAATCAAATCTAATAGCTTTCATAGGGTTGAGACTGTTGATTCACTTATCTCATTATCCTTCCATAAAACTGAGCCATACAATATAGAGGAGGCATACTCTTAGGAAGTTCAAGATGGCTAGAACAAAACATGAAGGACACAATAGGCCATACTGTTAAACATCTCAGGGACTGGGCTCAGGTGGACTGGATCACTGGCCTTGTCTTCACCAAATCACAGGGTTGTTCGCAAAGAGGATGGCAGAGGCAGGTTGTAGTGCAGCCGCCAGTCAAGAAAATGATTGACTACTTTTTTTTTTTTTAACTAATGTTAAAAAACAGCATGAAGGCTGCGACCCGTATTTTCACCTGTTTCCATTACTGAGTCATGAGATGTAAAATGGATTTCATAACCTGAAAAGAAAAGAAAAAGACATTGCTCTGTTTGAAGATGAATTAGTGACTGACATCAATTTGTCTGCTAGCTCGACAAGTAACTTAGCAGATTTTTTTCCCTGTCTGTGAGTGGTCTCAGTTGTTTGGGGTAATTGGAAGAGTAGTCGTTTATTTTCTCATGGTTCTTTAACAGGTCCGGAAGACACATTGGATGAGGCAGAGGGCACATTTCTTTCTTTTCTTTTAAACAAAAAAAAACTTCCCTGAGTGAAAAAAGATGGCTTCCACGGAATGGTAGAGAGGAGTCTCTGTTGGCAGAATGAAATACGACTTTAAAGTAGTGGCACCGACAAGGGAAAACAAAGCAAAACAAATCGAGCTGGAATTCACCAGGCTGAGTGGTGGTCTGCGTTATTGAAATGAAAGCGAGCACTTTAACAGACAGGAAATAAAATGGCTGCATCATGGCTGGCCACAGCTGCTCCCACTGCCACCACAGATGTATTTTCGCTTCACAACATAAATGATGTGACCATTGCACACAAGGCACAGCAGATTTGATCTCTTGTGTGATCCGTTTTGATTTAATCTCTACTGTGCTTTCTTTTGCCTTGTTTAATATTCGATGAGTTGGCATTCACAACTTTTAGAACAATATTAGTTGCCATGGCATATACTGTACTGTATGTAGGTTTCAGCTCAGGTTTACAGTGGCTTGTCCTCCATGGCAGGGGATAATGGACTTTTGGAAACGGATACACTTTTGAATCTCATGTGGAGTGTTATACAGTACAACAACATGTGTCAGTTGGAACACAGGCATGCATTCATACACACACACACACACACACACACGGGCTCACATGGTCATGCTCCAAGTTAGCTGATCCTGAAAGAGAGCTGTCAGTTCCTGAAGTGTGTACTCTTGTTTAATTAGGCACATTTCCAATCAGCCACCTCCTTCAAAACACCTCCTAATCTCTTGCTCACACACACACACACACACACGCACACTGAAAGAGTTTATGACCACACTTTTTCTCAGTACTCAGTGCTCAGCCGTCTTGTCGCACACACACCCCGCCGGGTCCATTGTGCGTCCGTGGCAGATGCAGGAGAAGGCACTGCGGGGGAGTAGGGGTGACACGAGGAGGCGGCGGGCGATACACACGACACAAAGCCCACCTTACCCCCCCCCCCCCCCCCCCCCACACACACACACACACTCCTCCTCCTCCGTCGGGCGAAGGCTTCCAGCTGTTTTTCCACGCTTGCCTGCTCTCTCACACGCGCACACTCAGTGGAGAGAGCGGAGCCAGAGACTGGGTATCAGGAAATGTCATCTGTGTCTCCGTACAGTACAGCATCTGCTCTGGAATGAAATAGGAAATAGCTCTTCTGTGGTGTTTTGTCCAACTTTATCCTCTATTCTTATTTTCTTAACCACAACTTTTTTTTTGTAGTTGTGTTGTTGACTAAATGGACTTTATGCTTTTGTTCAGGGATGTCGTGGCGGCAAAGGTATATCCACCTCTGAAATTTCAGAAATATAGTTTATCCACCTCTTATTTATTTTTCTATTCAGAGTTTATTCTCCGATTTGCAACTTTTAACATTCAAAAATCACACTGTATTATCCACATTCACAATATGTACAGTACACTCATCAACACTCTAGGAGCCATTTAATACCACTGTTATAAACACTGGACACCTCCACTGTCATCAAAGGTGTTGCATGGTGCAGTCCACCTCATCATGACCACAGAACTCATAGATTAGCCACCACTACACCCTTGCTCTTGCTGCTGCATAACAGAGGCAAACAGGGAGGAGAACAACTTAGCCTCCTGGTCTACTTGTTGATGTGCCGACAGCAATGTCAACGGAGCACAGCAGCTCACCTTTGGAGCTGTGTCTCAGTTCTGTAGCCCACGGATGTTTTTCTAGTTTTATGTCTGATATTGGGTGTCCTGTTGGACAGAAGAATAGAGATTTTGAAAAATCATATCAGATACCATCTGTTGCTAACAAAGGAGAGACTGGTATCGCCCTTCATGCATTTCTTATATGACTATAACTGGACCGCATGAACCTTGATGCCAATACATGGGTGGACTGATAATGACACGCTCAAGCTAACAAGCTAAGATCCTACTGGTTGGATTTAGAAAGACAGATTAAAAAAGAATCACTACCAACTTTTCTCAAATCATTTCTATCCACTAGCCTGGGTAGTGGGAATCATGTGACCCATTAAAGCTCCTACATTGCAGCTATATATATATATATATATATATATATATATATATACATGTATATAGTATAAATATATATGTTTGATGTTTTATGTATATAAGTAACGTGTGAGGGGTGAACAAGAGTCAAAAGTTAATGATCTAAAGGGTCAGAGGCTTTTAAGTCCCAAATTCTGATTTATAATGAGAAAAACTTAAGATAGTAAGTAAAAGTCACATAACTCAATTTCACTAATATGATTAACAAGTAAAAAATTCATATGGATTTGCTTAATAATAAATGCTTCAGTTAAAATTTAAAATAACTCATTTTTCTTTCTCACCCCTTTCCTCCCCGTCACACCAGCCCCCCCTCCAGAAGATTATTATGTTATTAGTCAGAAGAAATCCCCCTGCAGTGTAGAGAGATGTGGTGACCAAAAAAAAGGGAAGTCAAATTTTACCCTGGAAAAATTTGCCTCCCGGTCATTTCTTATAGGGCGTTAATAGAATGGAGGCAAGCTCATCAAGGCCCAGAGGACAAACAGACTCTATTCCACCGTTCTTTTTTTCAGTCTCCTGTTCTCTGTTTAAACTGATGATGGCGGGAGTGCAAAAATCCAAGACAGGGTCAATAATTTAAGGAATAGAGGCTAATTTGAATCTATCATCCTGAAATGTGCATACAACGTGTCAAAAGGTAGGGCAAGCTGAGGATCCGTCATGTGATTCACACTCCTCCGAGAGAATGAGTTTTATGACACATCATCATCTAATAGATCTTAAAGAAGTCGCTAAAGCAGTCTCTCAGGCAGCGCAAGAGAGAGAGGGAGAGAGAGAGAGAGAGAAGAGAGAGTGTGAGAGAGAGATTGAAGGGGGAGGGGGGGGGATATTAAATTATAGAACACCTTAACAGTGCAATCTGTCTTGTACAGACATGATTGCTTTGGCATTGTGAAGTGATGATCGTCTGTTTGTCAGGGCTCTTTTTTTCTCTCTTCTTCCGTTGCCTTTCTTTTTTTCCCTTTGTCTGATGCTGGCGGAATCTGCAATGAGTCCCATCACAGCTCAGGTCCGAGGGCATCATCGAATGGGTGAGGAGGAGGCTGTGTGTGTGTGTGTGTGTGTGTGTGTCAGAGTGTCTGTGTGTGTGTGTCTGTGTGTGTGTGTGTGTGTGTGTGTGTGTGTGTGTGTGTGTGTGTGTGTGAGAGTGTGTGTGTGTGTGTGTATGTGTGTGTGTGTGTGTGTGTGGGGGGGTTGTGGGCATGGGATATGTCCGTTCAGCAAAGCAGAGCCCAGGCTGATGAGCTGCATGACCAGATGGGTCAAGAGGCAACCATGAACAGACTGCTGAGGCAGACCGACTCTCCAAGGAGAAATACGGAGAAGAGATAGAGAGAGAGAATCAGATTGAAATGGCCAAGTGAGTTAGTGCACACAAGGAATATGAGACAGAGAGAGAGAGAGAATGAATTTGTGGATGTGATTTGATGCATTTGTGTCAGTTTATTAGGTTATGACTAGCCTGGGAATACCCATACGAACCTCTGGAAATGTAGAGCTTTGCTCTGCAGGTCCATCTGGCCAAGAGGCCATTGATCAGCCCATGTCCTATGTCCCTAAAATGCAAATACAATCGCCAATCTGGTATGGACATGTATTTCTTTGGAATTGAGTAAACAAAACCTTTGTTTACGAGATGGCTACGCCTATGAAATTATTTGGTAAGAGTTTAATTCACCAAATTAAGTTTAATTTCACAGCTCTGCTGAAAGTCCAGACCCTTTCTCAATTGCAAGGAGGTGTGCGCGTGCTAACCATAGACTGTAAAAAATAGGTGCTAACCAGGCTAGGTAATGACACTTCTTTCAGCAAAAGCACACACTTGGGCACTACAGAAAATCTTCTGTGCCACTTGAAGGATGTAAAAGTAGAATAAATCCCCAGAAATGAATGAATCACGTACTTGGACCCAAACACCACAATTACGATGCTAGCTTAGAGAATCTGGTAGTGGTTAGCGGCAAAGTTGTTTAATGGTTGAAGTTGTTATCAAAGCCAACACACCGACATGTCAATAGCTGGAAATCA
This sequence comes from Sardina pilchardus, assembly GCF_963854185.1. NCBI lineage: Eukaryota > Metazoa > Chordata > Actinopteri > Clupeiformes > Clupeidae > Sardina > Sardina pilchardus. The sequence continues at coordinate 5,546,263 of NC_085009.1, read as the reverse complement.
TAGTCAGTCACAGTGCCAATTCCACTCATTGTTTTCAGATTTAAGACAGTACTGACAGGATCACGGTTTTGTAAACAATTCATTCTCCTTTCTCAATATTCTTTGTACTGAGCCTTTTCCCACTAGTCCTGGTGTTACATAACCTTAATTACAACTGGCACACGGCTTCAATGTGACACTGTGAACTGTAAAAATCCATCACAAATAATTATCAAAATGACTCATTCTTCCTGTATACTATCACTTACAGTACTGTAGCATTACCATAGAACACTGTGTGACATCTGTGTCTGTCTACAATTTGCTACCCTTAGTGCTATTGGCACTCAGTGTGTGTATGTAGTGTCCACCGCCATTATTGCCACCTCTGGTGAAGCTGAGAGAACTTTTGACAATTTATCTGCATTGCCACACAATCAAAAGAGTCTCGTCAAAAAAGAAATAAGGATTTGAGGCCAATCTCACATGATTTTTATGTCCTCACTTGTGAATTCTCCTCTTTGATGCACTTACTGTTTGTCTATGGTGGTCATATCTGGGTACTTAGATAGCAATGGAAGACACTTGAGCGTTCATTTAACCATCTTTGTGTTGATCTGGACATGTGTTGTGCTTCACTGACCTTCTGGACGAACCAGTCACTCTATTGATATCACATGAGATGTTTACAATAATAACCTGTCGAGAGACTGTCTGATGATTTGAATGATTTATTATGATGATTATTATTATTACTATTAGAGTATGTTTGACAGACAGATACAGTATACATAGAAAAGCTGAAAATAGCCATCTGATGCCAGTATCAGGTGTTCATAACTAACTATGCTGATGTACACCACTTGCCTTTAGAAGGGCTTTTATGGCTGAAGGCAGTAAAAAAGCCTTGTTTGGTTTAGCTGGTCTATACTTAAATTCAGTGTAACAGCAGAACTGTAGGTGTGATGATGCATGAGGTTAAGTTGTTGACTGTGTTCCATGCAGTAATCGGTAGTTGTTATACACTCTGTCTTTTAATTATTCTACTTTGTGTCTAATTATGTCTTGTAATTATCGATTCACTATTATTTTTTGCTTTTGTTTACACAGAGCACAATTAATGGCCCTAGTGTATGGAATTCACCATACAAATAACACATGCCTTATGTTGCCAGAGGCTGCCAAAGACCTATTTCTTTTATAATGTTGAGGTATTTCTTGGATTTAATGGTCCCAAGCACCATCCTGAGGTTCCCACAGGACCCTTGGAATGGAAAAAGCCCTTCGGTATTGCAAAACTTCCACCATACTAACTGGTAAGCATGGGGTCCTTTTCAGTATAGCTATTCTGTACAGCAAACCCAACTTAGTTGCCAAAGAGTGCCAGTGTCATTTCAACATGGTAGAACATGATTACAGGCAAAGTCCCTGTAGCATTCAGTAACTCCTTAACATTAGTAATGAATTGGCTGGAGAGGCTACCTGGCATGCCCTCTAAATAATCTATCAGCATGGAGGTCACTTTTGAAGATTTGTTTTGGAGATTTTGGTGATCACAAGATGACATGAGATTTTCAAGCGGTGGCAATGAATGGGGCACATGTGTTTTTGTTGAAAGTATTTATTTATGCAATTTTTTTTTTTTTTATCTCCCTACAAGTACAAGGTTAGATTTTTTTCTCATCGTTTTCATTTTGTGATAAG
>NC_085009.1:5494580-5539580 GCF_963854185.1 Sardina pilchardus | reverse complement strand
ACAGCGTTCGTATTGCCTTGGCATAAAAGTTTAATCAAAACAATTAAATGTCAGCCGGGGGAGTGGTATCGAGCTGTGACCTTGTGATCATAATTTCAAAGGCAGGCAAGGTACATGGAGCGCAATGAGGTGGCCGTGTCGTTTGCCTGACACAAATGCCTTTATAATTATCTCTCTGCGATGAGGTCTGTGTCGGGCCCGCTGTGTGTGCGCGCTGGCGTGAGTGGGAAGCCCATTTACGATGCTCCGCACAGCCTTTTTTTTTACATCACCGCAATATGGCCAGCAGAAGCCAGACACATTTACATGTAACAGAGCAGAGGCCTTCAAGGCACTTATTTCTCTCTTTCTCTCACAGACATTTAAAGGCTGGTGTCAGAGGCCTGAAGGAGGTTTTTTCAACCTTCTACACATTAAATCTTTGCCAAATTGTCACACGATTTTGCAAACATGTCTTTCAAACACCATAACCCCAAAACCAAATCTGCAAAATCATACACTTATTCTCAGTAATTGACACAGTTCAACAAATCAACAAGAACAATGTTATCGCCCGCCAAAACCTACAGTACTGGCCTACCTACTTTTCAGCAGAGTTCTCTGATTTTCTTTCCAATCTTGTTCTGAAGTATGACAGAATTCTTCTTTGTAGCAATTTTCATTTCCATGTTGATGACTCAGCTAATGTTTATATGTTACTTCTTTTAATTTCATTCAATATGTGTGTGGGCCAATGCATAACCGAGGCCATACAGTGGACCTTGTTTTACCCTGGGACTGCAAACATCCCCTGTCAATTGCCCGAATATGGTTATTTCTAACCACAAATGTATAGCTTTTAGCCGTGAACCACCTACTATTGACTATATTTCACCCTGCTCCTCCCGCACCCGCATCTTTAATGAATTCTGTGCTTTATTTGTGCTTTATTTGACAGTTATTGTCCAACCTTATCTGAACATCACTCTACTTATGATCTGACTGAGCATTTTAATTCCATCTATTTATCTTCTTTTAATACAATAGCACCTCTTAAGGTTAGGGCCAAGTCCTCAGAGAAAAAAAAAAACAGCCTTGGATTAACAACAACATGCGTAGCTGTACACTTCGGCAGCCGTGGTGTACTGGTTAGCGCACCGGGCTTGTAACCGGAGGGTTGCCGGTTCGATCCCCGACCAGTCCACCATGGCTGAAGTGCCCTTGAGCAAGGCACCTAACCCCTCACTGCTCCCCGAGCGCCGCTGGTTGGGCAGGCAGCTCACTGCTCTGGGTTGTGTGATTCACCTCACTGTGTGTTCACTGTGTGCTGTGTGTTCACTAATTCGGTTAAATTGGGTTAAATGCAGAGAACTGAATTTCCCTCACGGGATCAAAAAAGTATATATTCTATTCTATTCTATTCTATTCTACACGGGAGTGCAGGAAAGCAGAGTGTAGGTGGACAAAGTCTGGTCTCCAAATACATTTTGAAATTATGAAACATTAGATTCAATATACAATTATATACAATATACAATACATGATATTCAAAAGCATTATAGTCTAATAAGTTGCCATGTTATAAAATGCTCTTTTGATTGAAGGCTTGAAGAGTGTGTGTGATGTGTCAGTAGCATGAGTTTTGTATGTATTGCATTGGGAATGAAGGATTTGTTGTATAATGACTTTTAGCTAGAGGCACTATGAACCTTCTTCTTGATGGTAATAGCTCAAAGCTTTGGCAGAGAGGGTGAGAGGCATCTTGGATGATGAAGTTGAAAACGGCTTGTATAGAAAGTTCAGATGGCTGTTTTTGTGGAATGCTGATCTTAACGGCTTGCCTGGCTATCCTAGCCAGCTTTTTCTTGCATTTGTTTTGTTGGAAGTTGTACCAATATGTAAGGGATAACGGCCGACGAGGTGACCGGTTCGATGGAAATAATGGCTAGGTGGAGGTCTAGAACTCCGGCGACGTGCGAAGCACGGAGAAGGAGTTACCTCCGCCGTGCCATTATTTCCATCGAACCAGTCGACCTCGAAGGCCGTTATCCCGCTTATCTCCCGTTTGTATTCATAACCTGTATATTTAGAACATAGTATTATTCCACCATTGCGTCCGTAAACATCGCTAAAACTGTCTTGACTATGGGACTACTTTCCGCCACATATCAACTTTCTACTTGCAGGACAAAACTGCCGTTACTAGTTCTAAATGGCTGGTTGCTACGGCCAAAAGCCAGTCGTTAGTTCTATCTCTCCCGTTGTCAAGCGGGCATATCCCAGGATTCTGATTAACTTTAACTTTGAAAGATCGCTACTTTTATAGCCTACATGGCATCCAACTAGCTACAATCCACCTCCGTCATATGCTACAATGTTACTATGGTCCTGCACGTCTGTATTTCAGCTTGGATGCAACCTGACAGTTCATTTAAACTTCGCAACGAGTTTGGCGAATTAATATTCAAGTGTGATACGGGAACTACTTCAAAGGTAGCAGGTTATACGAAGTTAATGGCCACCCCATCAGCCAATCAGGAAAGAGAATTCCATTGTTGAGGGAGATAAGTGATGTTGACAGTGATCTAAAGATGTATTATCACAATACAACATGGTTAAGGACGCAATATCACAGTATTTTTCAGAACTTATTTTTGCTCATTAGAACAACTCAAGATTTTTATTCAAAATAGTAGATTATCTGATAAACCCAAAACCAATTTGTGCCACAGTTGAAAGAGATGCTGATTCTGATTCTTTATTGTACATTTTCTACTGAGGTGGAGGCTAATAAAGCCAATCTTAATGCTGATCCAGAGTTACTCAGAGGATCCCAGTCTCAACAAGGGCCGGGTTTCCCAGATTTGTTAAGAAGCTCTTTAAGTGCTAAGAACCTCTTAGGATCGCTCTAAGAACATTCTAAGAACGCTCCTAAGAAGGTCTTAGCACTTAAGAGCTTCTTAACGAATCTGGGAAACCCAGCCAAGATCATTTGAACAAGTCGATCCCACCTTATCTGAACAGTTAGAAATGGTGTCTAATATGAAAGTGTCTTCCAGCCATCTTGATACTGTACTAGTGAAATTCACATTAAAAGTAATGGAGTCTGTTGGGCCTTGCCTGCTCTCGGTCTTTAAAGGCATAGTTCAGTATTTTACACTTTAAGCCCTTTTTCTGTATTGCCTAGGATGCAAACGAGTGGTTGACACCGAAATCTCGAATATTGGTCCTGCTGCAATTTGGCTGCTTCAGAATGTTCTCTGTATGACTTCAGCATTGCTCGCTATGGGCCAGGATGATTCTGTCCTTAAAACACCCCTGAAGATTGGTTTTTAAAAAATTTGCAACTCACCGAGTAGCTTCTGGTCTTCTTATAGCAAGTTTCGCAGTGAAATTCAACTTCTGTTGTGTTATATTAGGCATTCTGATAATTGTTAAAAGTCTAGGCTTGATCCCTTTCTTCCTCAAAACTGCAGAACTAGCCTATATCCAAATTACCTTCTATATCTAAAATTTGTGAAAAGTGTCCATTCAGCTGCTTTCTGCTCTTCATAACAACAATTTTGAGAGCTTTCACTCTGGCTTCTGAAAACATCATAGCACTGAAACAGCATTAGTACAAATTACCAATGACCTTTTAAGAATAGCCGATGATTACTTGGGCTCTCTCCTGACCTTATTGCAACCTTTGACACTGCATATTGTTAGACCGGCTGGATTGGATTGGATGGGACTATCTGGTTATGCAATGTGTTTTGCTTTGTTTTTTTTCTTGTCGGCTGTAAAATACTGTTCACTACACTGTTTACTATTCACAACAGCAAATTAATTGGGGAACGATTTGGTTTGAATATTGCTTGCATTTTTACTACAGTGTGTATTTCAACTTTTCTCTGTAGATGACTTTCTCTCTTGTTAATATACATATAAAGCCCATGAAAGACAGAAGAGTATACGAGTCATTTTGCATTTTGTGTGAGCAATTTTGAGTTTTGTGTGTAGAGGTTTGAAAAAAATAGACACAGTGTTAAAAATGTGTGTAAACTGTTGTAAAAAAAAAAAAAAGTAAAATAATGTAGCATGTCATTGGCAAAAAAATAGGCTATCTGGAAAAAAAATGCTACGTAAGTTGCTTTGAAAATGCAACCCATTGCACATAAGGGAATTGACATGGCTAGTTAAATCAGTTTCAGCAGTATTCCCTGTGTGCTGTGGCAAAGCACAGGACTACAATCATGTTTATTCAGGAGGAGTAGACTCTGGTAGAAAATCATAAAAATATGGAACTCTGGGTTGTATTTGTTTCCCTTAGGGTAGCCATGAGTAACTTAAATAGCCGCAAGCCTGTTGATTGAGTCACCTTCCTGCACACTGATATGCGCTCAAATAACCTTGTGGTTTGGGTGAGATGCATAGGCGTCCAGGCCCATCTCACGAGGGAGAGGGAAGAACAGACTTCTCCTGGCACAAAGTCGGCTCTCTGAAGAACCGGGTGTATGAATAACAAGGCAACTTCCTGACTCGCTCTCGCTCGAGCGCGCTTCTTGTCACATTTGTTTTCTCATGAGCTGCATAAGAATAAGAGAGAGAGAAAAAAGAGACAAGGAGCTCGGGAGGTGAGTGAGTGGGGAGGGACACCTTTTCTTTTTAAAATAAATAAATAAAAGTATCAATAAAAAAGTGCAGAATTGGTTGTCTTTTGGCATAGAAGTTTGTGCAGAGATTGCCTTGGCTTGACTTTGGTCTGTGTTGGTTTGGTGCCTAGTGCAATAAATAAATCCTGAGGTAATCTCTGAGGAACCAGGGTAATTTCAGAATTCATGGGCACTGCTGAAGGTTGCAACTTCTGAAACTGTAGCGTTACTGCCCTAACACTCCCCAAACTTCCATTTTCTATGCAGTTCACCCTTCATTAACATTTTGCAAGTTTACACTAATACCTATTGATTAATCAATTTGTGCTGGCTTAGAGTTTGGGGTTCATGTCAGTGGCCAGTATTGTGAAAACCTAGCAACCGAGGCTAACATTTGCCCTTGAGTAGCACAAGCCATACTCTTATGTCTTACCCCTCCCCTGTTCACCCTATTTCCCTTTTGGCATGATTAATTGACCAATGAGAAAGGCCATTACTTACATCTATTGAGTGGACCAATCAGCCAATTACCACATCTGCCTATAAACAGACACCATTGGTCTGATGTAATCGGCGAGCATCGTGCAGAAGGCCCCGGGGGAAAATAAGCTGTCATAGTCTTGCAGTGCCAGCAGTTATCCAGAGATCAGATCAATCTCCCAATGATTGCTTTGTTTTAGAACAAAACAAGGGCTTCTCGTTTAACCGGGGCACCCTGAAAATAGAGAGGGTGTGTGGTGTGGGGGGAGGGGGGAGAAACTGCTGCAATGGGCGGGAAAACAGCAAGAGGGCCTCTGCCACAGCTATCGCTGCATTTATGAAATGACACTCTGGTTAAGTATAGACATCCACTGTGATTGTTCATGATATTAATAACACTAGAGGCGCATGGCAGTGCGGCTGTTGAGAGTGGCACCTGTGATTAAAGAGTTGTCACGGCGATGCCAAATGAAGTGATAGGGACTGAAGGTCAGTCACACAGAGTGGCGCTGTGGCGGCCATGTTTAGAACATACCATCCATCGCTAACACAACCATGTGTTGATTAGACTTCACACCACAGCTCTCTCACCTGTGTGTCATGCCAATACACGCTTGCACATCTGTGACTCAAAATACGCATTTTAAAATAGAGGCATTTGTGTTTGATATTTACATTACATTTGCATAACTCTTGCTGTAAACTTTCTTTGTCTCGGCTTTCTGTGTATATTCTGTGTCCCTTTATTTGTGGTATTTGTGGTAACCTGTCTTGGCATCGCTTACAGTACATTTTGGACTTGCTCACACCTCACAACCAATAACAAAACCCTTGCATGTGTAAACATAATTGGCAATTAACCTATTATTGATTCTTATATGAATAGCATGTGTACTTCTTATTATCCTCAATCACTATATATTTATTTAGTTTAAACATTCCATTATTTGTATTTACACATTTAATTGAAAAAATATGTTATAGATTGCTTTGCATGGTACACTGAAATCAGACTCAAGTCTCGAGTCAGAATGTCCAATTGTTGGGCTCCAATTGTTAACATGCATGTAGTCGGGCTGGCAAAACTAGTTCATGTCTATGAGAATGTGTGTGTGTGTGTGTGTGTGTGTGTGTGTGTGTGTGTTGAAATGTATGTGTGTGTTCACATGCACATATGTCCATGCATGTGTGTGTGTGTGTGTGAGTGTGTGTGTCTTCTCACAGGAGGATGTGCAGGTGCAGTAGATTATGCAGATGAGGCATTTGCATCTGTTTACATACACATTATGTACGTCCTTCATGATAAGTCTCATAACTCTCACAGTCAGATGAAAGGTGTGTTGGGCCTACGGTGTGTCTGTGTGTGTGTGTGTGTGTTCGTGTGTGTTTGTGAGAATGTGTGTGGGGAACACAGCATGAGGTACACACTCACCCACCCACACACATGCACAGGCACACACATGTACACACACACACACACACACACACACACACACACACACACACATGCACACATGCTTCCATCTTCCCTTGACCCAGGTAGTGACCCTCACAGGTATGCCCCACATGTTTGTATTCAATTACCATATGTTTTATTTGGGTGTAGAACATGTTTACCCAGGCTGTCAGCCCAGGACCTCTGCTTATCGGCCGTAGCTTATGCCCCTGGATCCACATACCTTACCAAAGGGCATTACTATTAAACGACTACTTCCTTGAGCAGCTCAAAAGGACAGGGTGAGAAAGTTTCCTGTGGAGGCTTTATTTCTAGCTATGTGTTCGTAACATAGTGGTAATATTCTTGGACGCAAGTTTCTCGTCTCCTGGTGAGCATATTTATTGGTTATTTTTATTTATTTATTTCCTGACAGGTAGCATAAGTTTTGCCCGTGCCTCACCCGAGCCATCTGGTTATCAGGGGCGGCTACAATCGCAGGCATATGCTGGCAGTCAGAGTTTATGAAAGTGTGTGTGGTGTGCTCGCTCAAAAGTTACATGAATAATGGATCAACTCGCTAATCTAAGCACCAATTATATCCAGTCGCTAATACTGCCGGAGAGGAGAGGATGACCTGCAGAAGGTGATTTATACCCAAACTACTGAATTTCACAGTAGTCCCTGTTGGATTAAAAAAAAAAACTGCAATAGATTTCAAAGCAAAATTGAAAAGAAAAAATGGGGGGGAAAGCAGTTGCTTAAAAGGGAGGCAGGAATGGAGAGCGAGCGAGAGAGTGAGAGAGAGTGAGAGAGAGAGAGAGAGTGAGAGAGAGAGAGAGAGAGAGAGAGAGAGAGAGAGAGAGAGAGAGAGAGAGAGATATGAAAAAAAACCTCCCCTAGCCCCGAATGCCTTTATGGTGGAGAAGCTTGTAGTATCTGATGTGTTGCCGGCATACCTCTCTAGAAATCAATAGTGGAAATGCAAATGAATGCCTTCCCTGCTGCTGGAGTCAATGTATATTTATGTCGACGGCATATGTAATTTGATTTTGCCAAAGTCAAATATATTGTACGGTGGAGGTCAGATCACAGGCAGATCTGTGCAGATTGGAGTCATGCAGATTCAATGTGTGTGTGTGTGTGTGTGTGTGTGTGTGTGTGTGTGTGTGTGTGTGTGTGTGTGTGTGTGTGTGTGTGTGTGTGTGTGTGTGTGTGTGTGTGTGTGTGTGTGTGTGTGTTAGTATGTGTAAGTGTGCACTGGGGCTTTCTGCAAGCTCAGGGCCCTGTCAGTGAGATGGAAAAGTGAAATAAAATAATTCACTGGAACTCGCCCCGATCTGCAGCGGGTGCGATTTAGACATTATCATTTTTATTCCCTTCAAACAGAGTTAGGGCGGCATGCCAGCCCTCTCAAAAATGTCCTTACGATTTTATGCCTTTCGTTTTCCTTTTGGGCCCCTCTCTCTCTTTGTGTCCCAGCCTGCTGGGTCGAGGGTTCGGCTGTTGAGGACACTGAGAGAGTACTGTTGACATTTACAGGGTGGCATGACCCAGGGACTTCTTTTTGCATATCACTGGTGGTGGACTCTGCCGAGTAAAGTGGCACTCACGTTGATGCTTTTTTTTTTTAGCTCCAAAACCCAAGGCTTCCAAAATAGTGAGTGTTAAATAAAAGTAATTGCATGCTGGAAATTGATTGTGTGAATCTTGTTGCTATGATATTTTACACTCAAGCAATATCACATGAGTGAGAGTGGCATTGGTGAAGGATGTTGCCATGGCTTTGATTCTGCCATAAGCACAAGGTAGTCACAGCTGTGGCCATACTGTATACTGTATATATTCCACCAACACTGCATCATCATGAGTGCCAGATTGCTTTCATGCTAAAGCTGTATTACCAACTAATAATATTCTTTCATTCTCAGCTTTTTTGTTCATTGCTCCTCAACCACTCAAAATAGTGCAAATCTTAATCTAAGCGACTGATGTTGCCAAGCAATTGAAAATATCACTTGACTGCCAAGTTCAGTGAGAAAGGCTAAATGTGCCCCATAATTTCTATACCTGGCTATGGGTATAATAAATTAAAATGTCACCCGACTCCATTTACTCCATTTACTCACTCAATAACAATAAAATTTGGTCTTGGTAGATTTTGAATTGTCTCTCTAAACCTCTCTAGGACCAAACTGCTGGTCTTATACACCACAACATCGACTGTAAATCTTTAACTCTTGCTCCTTGTGAGAAACTTGGGTGTCATGATTGATGACTAGCTGACCTCTGACCGTGTTACCTCCGTCACCTGGTCATACCGCTTTGCACTTATCAATATAAGAGAAATCAGGCGGTACCTAACCCAACACACCACTCAGCTCTTGTTACACATCATGGTAATCATTCAATCATTGACACCTGTCAAGCGCCCTTCTAACAGACTTTCCGGTGGCAAAACCGCTACAGATGGTCCAGAACACGGCGGTGTCTCTAGATTTCAATAAGCCAAAAAGGCACACATTACTGTCCTGCATCTGCTCTGCTCTCATCAAGGCTTTTGCTAGCCTATAAGGAACATTGTGGCACTGTGCAACTCCTACACACTCTGAAATTCAGACTATTTCCATTTGCAGTTCCCTGTTGGTGGAACAACCTATGCATGTGCTACCAGAGCAGGGGTGTCCCTCTCTGTCTTCAAGAGGTTCTTGAAGACCCAACTCTTCTCTCCTCCTGACACATCAAATAACCCAGCACACCCCACACCTACGCACTTCCTTTCTTCCTTCTCTCTATCTTCCTCTAAGACCAACCCCTTCGACTATACAGTCCTTCAACTAACACTTAAACTTACAGTATACACTCTCAACCTCTGGTAGTAGTATTTATTGTTACCTAAGGATTTTCATTACAATGTCGCTTGAATGTTCTCATTTTGGATAGAACTGCTTGCAAAATTAATATATTATATCATTATTACTATCCATCTTGTGTTACATTGCTTGCAAAGTAACCATGGAAGTACTATAAGATCCATATCTGGAAAACACCCAGTCTCCTTGATACCAACTGTGGTGTTGCCGGGGGGATATCTGGCCCTAGATGCTCAGAGGAAGGGAGTAGTGCTGTAGTGCAGTTTAAGATTACTGAGGCCTAAAATTGTTTGAGATTGGCAAAGCTATTTTGGCCCTCAAGTCAGCCTCTTCCCGCTCAAGCAAAATGACTCCGCTGTTTATTGGTGTAGGCGTATATGATTGCACCTTGATGAGACCAGATTTTACCACTGTGACACTGAACCCAGGGAAAAAAGGTAGCGCTTCTTTAGCAGTAGAGAAGCCATGTCCGTAATCAGAGTGGCTTGGCAATGGAAAGACAGGAGACAAAAGATTGAAAGCCCTCCATGTCAAGTGGGGCAAGGCTATCTGTTTTTGTCTTTTCTTGTGAGGGCAAGCTAACAACTTGGAGAAAGAGAGAGAGAGATAGGAGAGGGAAATGCTGGAATTACCATCCAGCATTCTTTCACCACCCTCTAAAGTATGAAGGAAAAGCCTCTGCATCTGTATTATAGTGCTGTGAGTCAGAGAGACAGAAAGGGACTAAGAGTAGAAGGGAAAGAGGGAGGGAGAAAGAGAGAGAGAGACAGAGAGAGAGGGAGAGAGAGAGAGAGATGGGGGGAGATGATGATGATCAATGTCTGTAGAAATGGCAGGCTTCACAGTGTTTCTAATTGAAATGTCCCTCTCGGGTCCACAGTGGGGAGGCTGCTTTAACACTACCTTCGCCCCCTACCCACCCATCACTGCAAAACCTCTCACCTCCTCACATGTACTTCACATTTTTAACACCGTCGTCAAGGACAAGGAAACACGATTTCAGCTTTCACTTGAGATACTCAAATAGATGTTGACTGGAATAATAAGGTAACATGATGCTGTGTATATTTGTACACATTTGCTTACATGTGTTTGTAAATACGGCCCTCGTGAACTCATCTAAACATGTAAAATCCTGAGGAAAAACACTGGGCTTTTACCAGTGGGGATTATTTTGAGTCCTTGAATCCTAACGTGAGTGGATTTAAGGTTAATTTTGAAATGATTGGACAAGCCTTTTCGGGATAATTTTACTACTTCACCACTAAGGTAAAAGCTAATACCTTTCCCAGACCCCAATACAAATGAGCAGGGAACAGTCTTTAGCAGTGGTGAATGAATGTCTATATTCCGTTTGCTCCTGCTTCAATTCTTCTGCAGCCGTTTTCAGACAGGTTTTCCGCACATTCTGCGATAATTGCTTGCCACATTTCTGATGGTAGCGGACATTCAGACATGAAGCATATATGTGGAATGTATATGGCCACCTATTGCTCACATCTAATTTAGAATTTCCGTCAATTGGGCTTTGGTTCGCTGGGCAGATACTAATAAACGCCTAATAAATGCCGCCGCGCTGTCAGCTGTGCATGCCTGCTAGCGGAAGAGTATAGTTTTACACCGGGAATATGGAGGAGGCTACTGTATAGCTATATGCTGCATATGTCTCTGACCAGGCATTTCTGATTGCTAAAATAGAGCCTCCTTGATATCAACTGTTGTGTTGTCGGGGAATTATCTGGTCCTAGACGCTCAGAGGAGAAAGAGTAATTGTTTATTGACGTGTGCCTATGATTGTGCCTTGACGAGACAGGGTTTTACCACTGTGTTTGCTGGTGTTGCTACTATTTGGTTTGGTTTAGTGCAGCTCTACCACTCTGAGCATTGTTGTTACTTGGTTTTGAACAGAACACGTCACATGGCTGGTTTCTGAATGATCTGCCTTCAATAGTGGCTTAGCAAACTGGGGACAATAGGGTATACTGTATCTATCCAAGACTTCGCAAACAGCAACAGTTATACAGAGACTGTTTTTTAGATATACAGTTATCCCAAAAAGACAGACAGAGAAAATGAGATTTAAAGATTTAATTAACAAAGAATTAAAAAAAATAACAATATGGAGGCTAACACTTAAACATAATTCAAATTCTTTGGGGAAGGCCCCAACTTTGGTCCAGGTCTTGGAGTATCTTGATCCCTCAGATCTAGCCTGATATTATAATTGGCAGGGGCAGAGCGTACTCTCTGGACAGATGGCACTGGTGTGGACGAAGGAGGGGACATGATCTTTTAAGAATCTTTCCCAAATGAAAGTTATTTGGTGTAGGGTGGCCCTAACTTGCACTGAAGCTTACTTTTATGTTCAATTGGACTGTAAAATAAAGGGTTGTGAATAGAATAGAATAGAATATATACTTTTTTGATCCCGTGAGGGAAATTCAGTTCTCTGCATTTAACCCAATTTAACCGAATTAGTGAACACACAGCACACAGTGAACACACAGTGAGGTGAATCACACAACCCAGAGCAGTGAGCTGCCTGCCCAACCAGCGGCGCTCGGGGAGCAGTGAGGGGTTAGGTGCCTTGCTCAAGGGCACTTCAGCCGTGGTGGACTGGTCGGGGATCGAACCGGCAACCCTCCGGTTACAAGCCCGATACATTCCAATTGTTGTATGCTAAGCACATTACAGCATAACTTGTCACTGTTTCCCCAAATACTTCACATGTTTTGGATTTTTTTTTAGTTTACAGTAAAGCGACTCATCTGACTAATGATACACCTGACAATAGATCTACAGCGCACACACTAGCACATGACTCACTAAAGCATCTTGGTGTCCATGAACACTCAACATGAGAACACAGAGAGCTAACGACCTGTCACAGCACTGAAAAATGGTCTTGTGTGCTTTCTCTTCTCTGGGCCAGGCGTTGGTAGCGTCGCAGATGGAGTGGCAGTCCCACTGTGGCAACCTGCAAGCATAGGGGGGGCGGAGGGAAGCCAGCTCGAGGGGAGCTGTTTGCCTGGTTGATGAACAAGAAACACCACATATTGCTTTCAATTTCCACACAATGGTGTGCAAATGCACTGAACCAAATCCTTGCTCTCTGTTCTCTCTGGTGGGCAAAGAAGGGGGGATAGAGAGAGGGAGAGGGAGGGAGGGTGAGAGCGAGAGAACAGGAGGGTGGTCATGGTTTGGCTTGTTAGAGGAGAGGTCTTTGTGGTGAAAACGAGGAGAAGTTGATAGAAAGAAACAGAGAAAGGGAAAAAAACACAGAGAGTTGAAAAGGAAAAGAATAACAGATGGCGTAGCTGAGCAATAAGTCATAGTGTCTGTGCTCTATTGTCCTTCTGCCGACATTATGGAACAGAAAGGAATATGCGTCACACAATTCAGTTCACAAAGTTTGTTGTGTTCTCCCTTGTTTTTCGTAGGCAAGTACCTTTCCCCCCTCAACCTCTGGCACAATGAAACAGCTGTGTGTCTAAACAAGACTCATAAATAAGCATCAAGAAAACACCCAGCATCTCTCCTCCATCTCAGCCCCATTCAAGGCTCCAGTCCTGCTTTCAGCTCACACACTGCCAAAACTGGGGGCTCTGTGCTAAATTGTGTTTCATTGAACTTTGGTAGGAAGTCTTTGAAGCTCAGCTTGAGCTCAGACTAAGAGATCGCCTTTAAGTCAAATGTGCCTTTTGTATAGGAAATAATATCATTTTGATTGCATGCATGATTCGTTTTGATATGTGCTGTCCTGTGATGTTTTTGCATTGTGGTTGTGGCAGCCCATTACCCTTTTCTGAGACAAACCTCATCCTTGAGAGACCTAATAAAGTAAGCTTGAACCTTTTACCTCAACTGGTTTGGTGTTCTCTTGTCTTCTCATCAAGACACAAATTATGTTAAATAACATAACATTCCATAGCCTTAATTTTCATTGAAACAACTCTCTTTTTCTTTCTTGTTACATTGTGTTTTGTTGTTTACCCCACCCGCTGTTGGTGTTGCTGTGCAGAAAATAAAACAAAAAAAACATTCTGCTGTTGGCGCGGAATTGCCACTTTTCAGCACATCGCTGGCCCACGACAACAGACGCTATCCCAATTTCACACGCCTTTGGCCGCCGGGGAGCTTGCAGGGGTGCAACACACCTGCCTAAACTCCCTTCCCCAAACACACACACACACACACACACCCATGACACACCATTCCCTGACAGCATGGTCTGACATCCGGAAACGCCAGCCAAGGCAATGTTCTCTGAAGTGTCAGTTTTGGCAGTGTGCTCGCGTGGCTCATCGGCCCGGCAACATCGCGGTAGTGGTAGCAGCCACATCGCCTGCCGGCGCTATTAGCCAGGAAGCGAACACTGCCGTTAGGGATATCAAGGGAAAAAATGTGCTATCGAAACAGCTGCTACCCAAATTTAGAACATGGCAACAAGGCGAGTGATAATGACTTCACAGCAAGCAAAATGTGTTTATTTATTAATTTAGCAGACTTTTAGTGACTAATATATGCTTACTTATGGGCAACTATGGACATACCAGATCGGACAGCAAACATCTGTATGGATGTATTCTAAGAATCAGTTGCCATGCTCCTGGAATTGTTCTCCCTGTTTTTGAATGGGGAGAAGTGCTGCCTCGATGCTTCACCATCTACTGTGGATGTGTCTGTATGAGAGGACTGAATCCCAATGACTGAGGCAGATCCATATCTCTCAATCCATAATAGAATCGATAACCAGGCCCGCAATCCTGAACAGTCATAAACTGCCTAGCAGCACGGAGCATAGTGTATACGACCCATACAGTATGTTCACTAATCACAATTAGAAAAATTGATTTAAAGAATAACTTGGCTCGAAAAAAAAAAAAAAACAGTCCAGACCTTAGAAGAGAGTTCTTTTACAAAGCTCCTTCATCAAAAGCGAACCTTCCGTAAAAATAAATAGATAAATAAAAGATGTACCCTGCTGCCAGTTTCACTGCCATGGGCCAAAGTGCTGACAGTGATGCTTTGGTAAAATATGCACATTTTCTTGAGAGAAAAAAAAAAAAAAAACAGCAGGCCATCAGCACCCCCTATGCAAAGTCTCAATCAACCATCTGAATATATGTATGTTCATTAAATATGAATGGGACTTTAGCAAGGATGAATTATTGATTTATTTACTAATATCATTACAAATTATGCCTTTGGCCCCTGGTTGGAACTTGATGCGCTATGAAGTGTAACATGAATATTTCAGCAGATCCTAAGTGCTTAAGTTGACCTACCGTGATCCAAAAAACTCGGCCTTGATTTATGGCCCCCCATGGGTTTTGGATGGCTTTGAATGCTCTGCAGCAATTATCGACATCAGATGTAAGGACACTACGATATGTGAGGGCTTCATTTATCTCGACAGGAGAAGAGGAGGTCTTTTCAGCCCTGCATGTCAAGTAAGCTGGAATGTTTTTTATTTTATTTATTTTTTTGGTGTTGTTTTGAAGGATATCCCAGGCATTGATGTGGTGTAGAAAAATCAATGGCAGGGGCTTAGATGCCTTGGTGTAAAATCCCACCGTTGCATAGCATAGTGTGGTGAAGCATGACATGGGTAGCTTCTTGAATGGCACCTGGCGTCCAATTCAATGCGGTTGAAACTGTAGACCCCGGTTACCGTACATAAACAGGCAGGAGAAGATTCCTCCTATCTCAGTATTTCTTTCCAGCAGGTCTCCCAAAGGTAAGCAAGCGCTCTGTAGCGCTCACACACACTTCTGGACACTCTGTACTCCACCCGCCCCCACCCGTTTCCCACGTCTCCCCCACCTCCTCTGTAAGCCCCCCCTCCTCCTCCCTCCTCTTCCGTGAGTCTCTCTCACTCTGAGGAAGCAACAGTGAGTGGTATATGGTGAGGATATTACGTGCGAGATGTGTCTCTGTGTGTGGGCGGGTGTGTGGGATGATATACCATGTGGGGTTTTCTGTGTGTGTGTGTGTGTGTTTGAGAGTTTACAGTGTTTGTGCACATGTATCCGTGTGTGTGTGTGTGTGTGTGTGTGTGTGAGCGCGCGTATGTTCGAGTGTTTATGTTTGTGCACATGTATCTGTGTGTATGTGTGTGTGTGTGTGTTGTGTGTGTGTGTGTGTGTGTGTGTGCGTGCGTGTGCGCGCGCGTGCCTTGTGATTGTGTCATCAGCACTGGCGACAGATGTGAATTCCTGCTGACAGCGGTGCTCGGCCATGATGAGTCCTGGCTTGGCACCAAGCTATTACTTAATTCATTGACATTTGCTATAATTGCCTCGGGGCAGCGCGAGAGAGGAGGATCGCGGCGAGCGGCGACAGGCGCTAAAGGGATCGGATTAGAAAAATACAATTACCATTTCAGATTTAAGGAGACTCATCTCTAAAGGAGCATCCAGAATGGGAGAAGAAGAGAGCTAGGCTGTCGGGCTCAAAGGGTGGATGGTTGTGAGAGAGAGCTGGGGGTGGTGGTAATGGGGGGGGGGGGGGGGGGGGGGCTACACCAGCAAAAGGAAGTAAAAGGGCATGGTGGTGGGGGTCTGTGCTGCCATTTCTGATTTCTTTTCAGGGATTTCTAACATGTTGAGGTTGACATGTGCGGAAGGGTTGAGGGCCAGGGGAGGGAGAGGAGGTGGTAGAGGCAGGCAGGCAGGCAGGCAGGCAGAAGGTTTTGGTGGTGGTGGGTGGTATTGGTGGTGGGGGTACTGGGGGTTAGTTATGGATGGCTTGGGGTTTTTCTCCCCTCTCCTCGCACACGCTGGCGGTTTATCACGGTGGCTTGCCTTGGCAGAGGCAGAAATGGCCTGTCAGGGCTTCTTGGATGTGTCGATTCGGAGATAATGATATATTGAAAGCCCTGAACCACCGTCTTGTCACCCCACTGGTAATTGGTTCCTCTCCCGGTGTATTGTCTCCAGCATCCGTGCTCATCACGAAAATATATTTATTTATTTATCTATTCTTCTGCTCCATCTCTCTCTCTCTCTCTCTCTCTCTCTCCCTCCCTCTCCCTTGCTCAGTCTTCCCTGCTAAAGTGTGGAGACCCTGTCACAACCAATGCTTATAAAACATTCAAGGAATGAACTGCTTCAAGCGTGGCCTCATTTTTTTCTTTTTTTAAGAGGGGAAAAAAAATCTCCATCCTCTCCTCTCTCACACCTCATTCTCAACAAAAGGCCCATAGATTTCAGGAGTAAAAGCTATACGGGACTCCATACCTATACAATACATACCGTTTACTAGGACTATTCCCTAATAGATTCAAAGAGTATATATCACGCTCACTCTCCAGGCTCTGACAGTGGGAGCCATAAAGCCCCACTACAGTTAATAGGTGGGTGTGCAAGGACTTTACATCTCCAGGCCTATTACTCACCAACATTCCTGTGAATAATGAAAGCTCCCTCTTATCTCTATATCATAAGGACTGCTGTATGCTTTTCAGGGAGGCATTCAGTCCCTTCTGAGTGTGAGGCCACTTGCTTTTGTTCTGAGAAGCAAACCGGCGACAGGTCAGACTTGTTGAGGCACGGCGTGCTGATGATGTGCGTACTGTAGCACAAGCAGGAGGCGCGACAATGGCAGACATGGTGGGAGCGCACGGTGTGCTCAAGGTTGCCGAAGAGATGATGAGTTTCAGGTTCTTTCTAGAACATTGTGAGCGGGGTTAGCGGGTGAGACCGTTGGAATGCATAAAAGTGGCAGCGCACAAGTGGCAGGACTTGGCCACGTTCGGCAGTGCACCATTCATAACCTGTTACATCACACGGCAAATGGCACATAAATCACAGCAGACACCTTAACATTCAGAGTGAGTGTGTTTTTTCTTCGCCAGGGATCCTCCATTCAGGATCTCCATTGTGAGATTGATTGAGCATAATGCAGATGGCATCGTTGTTAAGACTGGGTGATTTTTTTTGGTTGGTGCCAACGACCTTGCCGCTCATACCATCTCGGTGACGAAAGACAAGTCTCATATATGTATGATTTAGATAAAGGATAACTCATTGGATAATTCATCAAGTTTGATATTAATTCTTGGCATCCAAATGACAGTCATGAATCATGTCAGGCTGCGGATGCACCCTGGTGACCCATGAGGTCTCTTACGCACATCATGACTAGCTCATCTTTTCCTCCCTTTCAATTACCAGGAAAAGAACGGACCGAAGGAGGGAAAAAAAACCATACACTCGGCTTTAAGTCTACAGGTTTCCTGGGTTTTCACCATGGCAACAGTACTGAGCTTTTACCTGAGCCTAGTGATTGAAATGTTTGAGGCATTTTCAACCGGCTTGGGGGGTTAAAATAAAGAACAATAAAAAGGACAATTAAAGTGTGAAAGAAAAGAAATCAAATCTACATGTACTGTATTTTTCAACCAACTTGGATAGCACTTGCGGTTGTGCCAAATAAAGGGCTGTCACGGGCCACAGTGTGGATGAACTTTAACATGGCTGCACTGCTGAGAGCTGTAAATGGGATTTAACAACTTTACAGATTGGAATTTCACGCAGTCCTTGACCTTTGATGGGTCCACACTCATTTTTCTTCTTCTTCTTCTTCTCTCCCTCCTTCTCTTTAACCACAGGCATCATAATAGCATTGTGTGAGAAGTGTCAGGCAGAGAAAAAAAAAAGAGGCATTGTAAAACTTTATGGGGGTGAGGAACCTTTCCAAACGGCCATTTTGCTGAAAACTAACTAATGGCGGAGGGAGGAGAGGTGACGGGAGTGGGAGAGAGCGTTCACTCTTATTTTGGTGTATTTCATCCCCCTCCCCAGCAGCCCCCCGTCCACCGGGAACGTGGATGTCAACGGCCGCTGCCGGCGGTCGGTGACTTTTTTACGGCGGTTGCCGTCCATCTCTCCTGATTCATTTCTCGAAAACCTCCCCCCCCACCACACTCGCCCGCTAGAAATAATGGGCGAGAGTGCTCTGCTGTCTCCTCAGGTGAAGTAACCATTAGGCTATTCATAACGGGCAACCTCAGCAATTCTTGAGTCCTGTTTGAGCCTACCTTGCATTATAATACACCTAAATCATGCTGTCATCGCCACAGGAAAAAGGCAATGGCAGGCCAGAGTGTTTTGTGGACAGAAATCCAACTTAATCGCTGATCTGTTTACAATCCGCTGTTTTCTGTTTTCATTTGTAACCCACGAGAGCTACATTAAGATCTATACCTATATCTATGTATTTAAAAAAAAAAAAAAAACGAGGATACAGTAAGACAGAAGTTGAATTTAAGAATGTCTTTGTTCACTTGGTTCTGCAGTTGAACATCCCATACTGTAGCGTCGTCCCCATCAAGTCGCGGTTGACGAGGTGCTTGGAAGCTGCCGCTGCATTCTGTGGCAGGGAGTTTGACTGCTGAACAAGCCGGTGTAAAAGTCTGCCATAACGTTGCAGATGCCATAATGCTGTCTGTAGCGCACGGCAGCCATTTCCCAGCCTCTGGAGCTGCAAACGAAGAGGAGGAGACTGTTAACACTGCCACAGCACTTTTTATAGTCTTTCAGTAGAGGGGGCTGAGAATGTAACCTGGATAATCACACACACACACCTACCTTGGCACAACAGAATAAGGAACATCTGGCAATAGCTGGGTGTATAGGCATACACATAATGGCTAAATGAGTCAATCCTCATTTTACCTTGCACAAGGTATGTTAATAAACACGCTATGGAGAGGTGTTTCCACACAGGTGTTTCCATTAAGACAATGAAGTTCATCTAGGAATGGTAGCCATAGCTATTTATCTTACTCACTCTGCCAAACAGCAAATAGTTCAAAAGCAGCATTTTCTATCTACAAGCATGTTACCTGACATGTGCTCCATCTTCCCTACCCACATCCAGGGCCCTACCTGAGCGAGGGGGGGGGATTGGAAACGAGATGGTCGCCAAGACATGGCGGCCCAGCTACCTTCCGTGATGAGGTGGGGTTATCAATCAGGGGGTCATGGAGCAGGAAAGTGCTGTGTTTGTTTCCTGGCCTGTTTTGAGGTGTGTGTGTGTGGCGGGGCAGGAGGGGGGGGGGGCAGGGAGGAATGGAAAGAAAGGAGGGAGAGGGAGAAGAGGAGGAGGAGGAGGGTGGCTTTTATGTTATTAGCCGAGGAGTGACCGAGAAAAGCAGACTCATTACTTTCTCCATCTCTTCCTGTTGGGGATCATCTATCTCCCATGAAACCACATCCGCTCTGATTTTTCAATTACTCACAGGGTCCTGTCCTATTCGGAACCTCTCTGTCTCAGCCAAACCTCAGATGCATGTCCCACTTACCAGCCAAGATACCATCTCTCTTTCTCTCTCTCTCTGTTCCTCTCTTTCTTGGTATCCCTTTCCTCCGCTCCCTCCATGCTGTTTTCATTGTTATTTCTCCTCCTCTTGCACCCTCTCCTTTGTGCCGCCTCTCTTTGAGATCCACGAAAGCATCTAGAGACTGTTTAGCATTCTCGCTGTCTCTCTTTTAAGACCCATTGAGAGGACTTCAAAGCCTCATTGTTGTGCTTTTGTTTCAAGGCTTCCCTCCCCACACCAACCCCCCCCCCCCCCCCCCCCCCCTTCTCCCTCCATCACCTTGCTTTGGTGACTCGTACAGTATTTTTTCGATATCTCGTTACACAATCCAGATGCATATTCAAACACGCGGTGTCGTTCTCCCTCCGCGCACAGACGCGCACAGCTGGGCTGAACTCTACATGCCCTCGCTCCCCTTGGACTGACGCAAATTTACATGACCTCCTCCTCCCCAAAAAAAGCGACGCCGCTCGGCAAAAAAAACGGATACTCGCTGCTAATCAGCGACTGGGTTGGTCTGTATTCACATGGCGTGGATGTGTCGAGCGAGCAACACCCCGAGGACACAATTAATATAAGCTATTTTTCATTTCCTGTGATGAGACCCAGAGTTTGCCATGCAGTAAATACCCCTGCACCTGTTTCTATCCCGCACCCTTCACTCTCCATCACACCCACACAGTTCATTATCCTCAGGCCGCGGCGCTGGCTGCTCATCTCTGCCTGTCGGCCCATACATACAGTGCGTATATTATGTATACGTTATCTATACATCCATCCCGGGCTCGCCGCCTAGGCTTGCTATTTCTGTGCCAGCCGGGCGGGCGCAGGTATCATATTATCTGGGATTGGCGGCGGAGAGCCTTTGTGCGATGTAGCTGGATGTGCGGTGTGTGTTTTGTGGCGGGTGGGGTGGGGGTGGGGGGGTGGTTGCTGTTGAGCAGAGTGGCAAGCAGGCGGGGTGGGTGGTGGAGGTGTGGTGGGGGGGGGGGGGGGGGGGGGATGCGCGGCCGCTATCTGTCGTTGGCAGCGGCACCGCGGGGTTCTTTGTGCTTTGCACCGCCTCGCTCCGAGGTGTTGCGTGTCCCCGAGCCACGGAGCCTACGCGATACACACACATTCGGCTGCCAGCCTTAACACCCGCACCCCTCCACACACACAACCCATCTCTCTCTCCCTCCGTCTCTGTAATAAGCTATCCCCAAAGAGTGTATGTGTGTGTGTGTGTGTGTGTGTGTGTGTGTGTGTGTGTGTGCGCGCGTGTGTAAGATCCAGACAGGGAGGATTTCGATTAAAATAATCAACAGGGGAGTGAAATATCTCCACATTGCTTTGCGAAAACACACACCAGGAAGAAACTCTGACACATACACCTAATGTGATGCTCTCGCCTGTCTTTCCTCCCCTCCTTATTTGACCTGTGTGAAAACCTATATTTCCGTTTCCTTTGATTGTCTTTTGAGGAGAGGAGGGAGCGAGTTGAATTGGGCCTGTCTATCCACGCCTGTACGCAGTGCGCCGCACGATTTGTAGTTTGTGTCTCCTAACGAATTTCAAACCCTCGTCAGGTTTTTAATTCCGAAGAGTCGTCGCATAATGCAGCTGTTTGTCAAGCCAAAACGCCGCGCTAATCAAGAAGTCTGCTGCGTTTCTAGCTCGCTGATTGGCTAAGGAGCTCATTGGCATGCAGACGGCAGCACGGCGCTGATTGGCAGACAGACTGCTTGGCTGGTTCTCCCCGGGATGACTAACTTTCAGACTTTTGATGCACAAAAGCAAGCCCTTGCCTTCGTCAAATGTACACCCTGCACTTCAACTTGCAAATTTTTCGCTGCTGTGGGTTTTTAAAGGAAACTGAGGAGAGTGCAAAGAAAGACTCGTGGCTAAAAATAATGATGAAAAATATTCCCACAAAAGTGCAACCGGCATTCTCCGACCGCCCCTCCAACAGGTCCTGGGTTTAAGTCCAGGTGTAAATCGTTGTAGAATGCTTTAGTGTGGCTGGTCCTGCTAAATTATTAAGGTCAGTGACTCGCCTTCAGTCAAGCACTGCATGAATGATGGGTAAAGCTGAAGTCATGGGCTGCACTGCAAGGTCTAGTATGCCACTACAAGTATTTATAGGTCATGTTTATGTATGCAGACAATGTGTACAGTATGTCTGTGTATATGTAGATGCATATATATATATATATATATATATATACTTGCTGTATAAGCAGGCCTCTTTGTAGAACTAGCATCTGTGTGTTTATCTGTGTGTTGTACTTGGCTGTATCCAGTATGTGTGTGTGTGTGTGTGTGTGTGTGTGTGTGTGTGTGTGTGTGGTCTGCATATGCATGTCTATTTGTATGCATTTGTTTGAGAGTGTGTGTATGTGTGTGTGAGTGTGTGTGTTTGTTGTCTGCGACTCTTGCCCAAGGCCTGGTGGCGGTGTGTTTGTGCTGAAGTTGTCTGCGCGCCGGGGAGAAAGTTGGACGAGGAGAATGTGAAATGGGATTTTAAAGGGACTCTCTCTCTCTCTCTCTCTCTCTCTCTCTCTCTCTCTCTCTCTCTCTCTCTCCGCCACCACCACCCTGTGTCCTGCCGCCTCTCTCTCTGCGGAGGGCTCTTTACAGGGATACCCTCACACCGGGCACACCGAGGAGGAGCCAAGGGGGGAGAACGAGAGTGAGAAGAGGAGGAGGAGGAGGAGGAGGAGGAGGAGGGAGGGAGACTGGCACAAGACCTGCATTTCACAGTACGTCTGTGCGTGAGTCTGTGTGCACAGTGCCGTTTGCTATTCAGACCGATGTCTAAGTGTGTGTGTGTGTGTGTGTGTGTGTGTGTGTGTGCGTGGTGTTGTTTTCTCTTTGTAAATGCTATATGCCTCTGCCGTATCTCCTCACTCCTCGTTTCTGAGACTGATTTGTGAATGCAGTACCCCTCTGGCCACTAGAGGGCTTTGTCTCGTCAGAAATCGTTTGAGACCCTCCAAGAGCGATAAAGGCAGGGAGATAGAGTGAGAGCGAGGGAAGAAAAAGGCTTATGACAGATTTCATGATGGAGCCTGTGACTTATGGCAAATTTGTCTAATTACCATTTGTCACACCTATCACCATCATCTCTGCCATTTAAATGTGACGGCTCGCCGCTATTTACCACTCCTTCTTTTTTTGCCAAGTCAATTTCAATGAGTCATTTTCATGAGTCCACGTGTTATGAAACACTTTAGTCCTAACACGTTCTCCATGGTTTTGCGTCATTGGTGAGCGTAAGCCACACTGCCCCCCCTTCATAAACAGATCTTGTTGTTAGCATGGCGATGTCCATGGGAGAACAGAATAATTCACGACGGGACGCCTTCTTTCACCTCGTTTGCCACCGCCTTGCAAATTATGACGGCAGGCCTCCTTTGATGACGTCTCCCTGGGGCTCACACAGAGAATGTAATTCGCGGCTTGAACCAGGTGGGCGGGGGGTGTTTGTATTAAATTGAGATCCCGTTGCAAGGCCTGTCTGTTTCTCAGGCTTTGACAGTGGGGACGGGCCGGCGTGAATCCTCAGGGCTGGACGCGAGAACCAAACAAACTGGACTCCATGTTGGATCGGCTTGTTAACGCTGATTTTGTGGCTCTTTTGCATCCTTAGCTCTTCCGGAACTGTCCTGGAAAAAAGGGGGTTCGCTTTTTTAAGTAACATTTTATCGAAAGCCCTGTTGAATATCTTACAAGCTAACCTTTCGCTTCAAACGCAGCAATGGCGCAATCCATGAGCCTGTTTAAAAAAAGCAAGACGACAGATAGACTGCAGGGAAGGCAAACACAGAAGGAACAGTCTTGTTGTGGCGAAGATTACTCTCTTCAATTTTGAAAAAAAGGCCTTTAGAGAGGTACATCATTTAATCACAGAAGAGAGGCTCAGCAGCAAATGGCCGCCGCTCTCCTGGGTCCTTGTTTACTTCACAGAGGCCCGGCTCCCATCCCACAGCTGATTAGGAGCGCTGAGTGCAGCCCACTGTCTTCACTTATGGGGGAACACGGCCGCTCAGGAGAGCCCTAGTGTGTGTGTGTGTGTGTGTGTGTGTGTGTGTGTGTGTGTGTGTCTCTCCGTCCTGCCTGCCATGAGACCAGCTACTCCATATCAGGGCTGGAGAGAGGGGGAGTGTGGGCTTCCTCTCCCTCGAGGGCCGCCGACATAAGGGGACACGAGTGAACTTATTCAAGGGCCTGCTCTCTCTCACTCCTTCTTTTCCTCCCATTTCTCTCTCTCTCTCTCTCTCTCTCTCTCTCTCTTTCTCTGTCTGTGTCTTTATTTGCTTTTGGTTCAGCAGGGTTGACAGGGGTGGAAAATGATGCAGGTCTGCTTTAGATGGAGAGATGGATGGATTGATGGATGGATGGATGTAGAGAAAGAGGAGCTCATGTGATCCACGCAGAAGGTGGACTGGATATGTGTGAGATTGAGATGTGACGAGTAACACTTTGCAAATCTGTGCATGTGTGGCGTGAACTAATAAGCACATATCTCTCATAACCTTTCTTCGAATCTATTTATGTCAGGTTTGTGAGAGGGAAAGAAAGCATGAGGGAATCATGTGACTTTCTTAATCCGAGCGGAAGAAAGGTGTTGCCATGTGAGGAAAGGTGAGACTTCAATCCTACGCCTCGGAACTTTTAGAACTTTGCGATAATGAGCCGGGCTGCCAGAATAAACAGGTTGAGATAGAAGCTACGTGTTTAACTCTGGCACATTCTCACCTCAAACACACCAGGTCTTAAATAAAGAATACATTTATAGCTTATCGCTTGCCAATAGCTGTGGATAATAGTACATATTCTCTCTTTCAAAAATGTGACCCATTTCTCATTGTCAAATCCCAAGACTGACGCCTAAACTTGACTTTACAGTACCTTTCAAAAAAAATAAAAATAAAAATGTCCACGGTACCTCCATGTGGTGAAGGCTCACTTAATATAAATACATCATCCCTCTGTTCATTTACTGAGCTCTATGTACAAGGTTCCTCTATTCATGTGGGACAGCGCTCTGTGCAACAGCACAAGTTAGAGGCCATAAATAAAACAGCATTAATCATCGGATGGTCCCCATTTGGGCTGTCAGGAGTTATCAGGCAGTTGAATATCGCCAAGCTCTCACTGCGAGAGTTTTCAGTCCTCAGGCTTTATGTGAAGCCAGAACACTGGATAATGGCTGCCCGGTCTCAAGGAGTTTGCAGTGAATTTATGTCAGAAAGTTTGCTATAAAATTCACAAAGACACAATCCAGGACTTGTGTACGAGACCATGTGTGAGTAAAGCCCAAAGACTAATTGAAGACCCCATCCACCCTCTCAGTTTCAGCTGCTGCCACCTGGTATTGCAGGCTCAAGGCCTGGACGGACCTGCAGGTTTAGTTAAAGCTTTTTCCGCTAGACAACCAAACTGATGAACAATGGACAATCAGGTTGTGAAGTGCATGTCTCTCTGTTTTGTTTTGTTTCCTTTCCTAGACAGTTGACTGTGAGATTGATCTCAGCTGAGATTGAGCTAATAAACTATTTAACCACCTTTCTGTTGAAATCAGTAGAAGCTGAATCAACTACTTTGCCTTGTTGTTTACTGTCTTGCTGAAAGAAATATTACTACTACAACAGCTGGTATTGTCAGCCAGTATCATCATCTTGATGAAATCCAAACAAAATCAAACATTAGAAACAAAGTAAGAAATGTTATCCGTTTCACTAGAGAAAATCTATTACATTTTATGTAGTGGTCTTGAAAGTAGAATTCCAACGATTCTTCATTTAGATCTCTGTTTCTCAAGGTCACCAAGTACTGTTTGTATGAAAAAAGAGAAAATAATGAGTTCTACCTTGCTCGAGTTGCTGCCGCCAACAGCTAGAACTGTCAGGCAGCTACAGTGCTCCACTCTGGGGGCTCATAAACACAAGCCACTCGAGCTAGAACCCATTAGATTCGTTTCCTTTTGTTCCAAAAGTACTCGGTGACCTCAAGAAAGAGAGATCTATTTGAAAAATTGCTGGAATTCTCCTTCAACTACCAAATGCTTAGATGCTGATTTAGGTGGTGTTGCTGTGGTTCAGATTTATTAAAGGAAGGAGAAGAGAATGTGATAATGAAGGGCCAAATGCAGGCAGCCACGTCTGTTTCTATCTTTCCAATGGCAGTGTTGGATTTAACATCTCCTAATCACTGGCAACATATTTGGCACAGATATGCTTAGCAACATGTTGGAAGAATTGACATCTATGCCTGTTGTTATCAATATTCAACACCATTTAGTGTTGAGACAGCACTGACTTAGTGAAAAATTGACTAAAGGGTCACGATCCTCAGTGCAATATCCATATTATAAGCATCAGAATGAGTTTGAAGGCAGGTAAATAACCTACACTGTGTTGAATTTTCTTGATTAAAATCAATGTATTGTAGGTTTTGTAGGATTGTCCACAAACACACACACACACACACACACACACACACACATTTGATTAATTTAATTTGGACCCAGAAGACAAGCAAATGATACAAGATCCAAACACTGTGGGAAAAGTCAATGCATCCATCTGTATGTGCATGGCGAATTACAAAAGGATAGATGGAAAATGACTAGATCCAATTATAGTCTGAGGTGAGTGAAGTAAAGAAAACCTCACCGTCTGTGATTATTCATGAATCATTTCAACATGATCATGAGCTATGGAGATTCTGCGTACTCTGTGCTGTCTGTCTCTCCTTGTTAACACCTGCTTCCTCTGTGATGAACATCAAAAACAAATCGCTCTCCATCAGTGCTACGTATTTCTCTTACACCGCATGCCTAGAATGAGAGAGAGAGAGAGTGTGTGTGTGTGTGTGTGTGTGAGAGAGAGAGAGAGAGGCTGCACTAAACAACGAGAAAAGAACAAAAGAACTCACAGATGAAAGGTAATCCCCCACCACCCCCAGTTTTAATTGCTTTACTCTATCCCCATTGCTGTGTGCGCGCCACGTGAAAACATTGATTTCCATTCTTCTTTAATGAAAAAGCCTTTTACCTTGAATTCATTCTAATGGATTGTATTTGTGTTCGCAGGGCCTTTCTCTTTGCGCCCTGTGCTTGTGCAAAACAACGAGGTGAACGCGAGGTTTAGAGAGGTGAGGCTACCATCATCAGTGCCACCCAACCATCCATTACCAATCATCCACATACCCAACAGAGCCTTTTAAAACATACATACGCCCAGCTGCTAGCATCCAAACCTTTCTGAGACAGCGCTGCCTGATGCATTTAGTGATTGTCAGGTGCATTTAGTGACTACGACGTGGGATGGAGGTAGGTAGACGTCTTAAAACACAACAGGTGAGTCAAGAGACATCAACCTGTCAGTGCGCGCAGCATTCAGTCACCTCGATGAAGGATTATCATGTACTAGTCTAATTAGAAAGACACGCAGAGGGAATTAGACATTTTTATTTGTTTTCTCGTCTGCATTTTCGGGGCTATTTATGCTGCCTTTCTTTTTTTTCCTCCACCCAGTCTGCCTTTCTCTTGTGTGGCTCATAGTGTTCCTCTGCAGGAACATGGTGCTCTCTCTCTCTCTCTCCCTCTCCCTCTCTCTCTCTCTCTCTCCATCTCTCTCCCTTCCTAATGGGGTTCTCTGGGAAAGGTCACTCTAGGAGAGGAAGCCAACGAGCTACATAAATTATGATAGTCTTTCCTGGAAATGAAAATTAGACAAGAGGGCAAAAGAAAAAGAGCTAAGGGGAGCGTGGTTTACCTGCGCTGGCTTTTTGTTTTGCCCCTCTCCCTAATTGGTACTGGCCTCAGTTTATAATGAAATCTTAACTAGGTAGCCTACACCATAACGATGCCACCATTATGTTGTTTCCACGATGAAGGACTCCCATGAAGATGTCCAACCAGTCACTGGCCATCTAATCATATTGGACTTGGTCAGTAACGACAATGGTTCAAGGCCAAATCAGTGACGGTAACGACTAAGTGTCACTATGTCGTAAAAGCAGAAGTTAAAAACAGCTAGTTATCTGTTTATCACAGTAGAATGTGTGTAATTGCATCTGTCATTGTGGCTCGATCACTTTAGAGGAGGTTTATTTTCCGTTCCACACACCGCCTTTTCACAGGTTCTCTGCGTTCAAGGCCAGCCCATATGTCTCATGCACTATACTGTGACAAGTATAGACATCTCGAATCTGTTATGACAGTTCACGTGCCCCCAGGTTCCCAACATGAGGATTTATTCCATGGACAATCTCTTGTAGCCTTCAACCACTCTAAAATAACTTACATTTAAGAACCAATCTCAAATTGTCAAACAAGTCTCATCTACTCCTTGAAAAGGTTTACAATTAAATGTCTGCATATTTTTAAAGTACAAATGTAAAGACTGTTAAAACATTTTTTTAAGACCTCTAAAGGGCGGAAATAATCTTGTACAACAGGCAGGTGAAATCAAACAAGACCTGCTAACCCTGAATTCAAATTTAAAAATCAAATTGACTGTGTGTGAAGAAGTAGACCATTTACAGTAGATCACTATACACTCTTGTTGATAGTAAGGACTGACAATATTTTCCATTTTCTTTGATCCATTTTCATTATGCCTGCACCCTGAACATTATGTATGTTTGAATGGAATATTAAACAAGATAATTAAATGGAAAAACTACTGGCTTGATAATCTTTGACTAATGTTCATATTATGAATAGGTTACTATGAAAAGCCCTGCACCTGGCTGCAACACATGGTAAATTTAATGCCTGCTTTTGAACAATTCCATCTTTAGGCCTCACATTTAAAAAATAATTAAATGTCAAACATGTTAAGACTTTTTAGGGATCCTTGGGGAGCCTCCTCTCTAAAGCAGAGGGTTTTTATGTCCGTGGAAATAGATTAGTGCCCTTTGCGGGGCTGCCAGTCAGTCCCTGGTGCTCAGCGGTTGTTTGATCTTCACATGTGTGGTGCGGTCGGCATCCAGGCCACTACAAAACCTTCCCGGAGGCTTCCCAATTTGGGCTGTGGGACTCCAGCCAGACGTCGTTTTATTTTTTTTTTTCCTTCTTTCCAGGTCACCTTGCTCAAAGAGTTGTCAGGTGCCACAGCGGTTCAAGTCCTCCAACAGCTGGTGCTTTTCAGGACCCGGTCACCCCTCTGACAGGAGCGGCAAGTGTGTGGGGGGGGGGGGGGGGTGTGACATGGACAAAAGGTCCCTTTGGCCCTTGCTGCTCTCCGTCCTGGGATAGAGCCATCGCGGAGACTCCTCGGCCCAAGCGGAGCCTTTTTTCCCGGCGCCCGGCGGCCGGTGGAATGTGCCTAGAACTCGTCCCAAGCCGCGGAGCCGCTGCCCGGACCTGGCCCCCGTTCCAGAGCTTACAACCGGCAGCTTGTCGGGAAAAGCGTTCCGGCTACAAGGGGGCCCGCTGACCTCTGCCCCCCCCCCATCCCTCCCCCTCCCCTCCGTACAGCGCTCAGCCCCCCGAATGCTGCTGCCGTCGCGGCGTGAGCTGCCGCTGGCCGTGGGAGGGTGAGCCAGTTTAATTAACCCGAGGCCGGCCGAGCCGAGGACACACGCCGACAACGGCAGCTGCGCCTTCCTGCCAGCGATGGAATCGTAAAGCCCGTACTTAGCCGAGGCACACCTGTCTGCTCCTCTTACTTATCGTCTGGTGATAGAAAGGGGAGCGGGAAGGGAGGGGAGGGAAGGGGGTGGTGTAGCGAGACCCACGAGTGTTGTAATCTACATATTCAGTGGCAAAAAAGTAGCTCTTTCATTTTGAATTTGGAAGTAGAATGTCCAGAGAATTTGTCCCTTTTCTGTGGCCCCGCTGTGTTGGCTAGGGCATTTTTTGGGGGGAGATTTGTAAAAAGCTACCATTTGGCTTGCTCGCCGTTGAAATCGGGTTTGGAAAAAAAAAAACATGAGATGGAACATTTTATTTCAGTATCATCGCTGCTCGGAGGCGCGTACACAGAAAATCATTTCTGAACGTAGCAGCTGAAAAAAAAGCCCAGCCAGTTATGTTAATGGTGGACTTGCAATTTGTGTGTGTGTGTGTGTGTGTGTGTGTGTGTACGTGTGTGTGTGTGTGTGTGTGTGTGTGTGTGTGTGTGTGTGTGTGTGTGTGTGTGTGTGTATATGTATGTCTGTGGTACCACACAGTATCAGTATCAACATGCACATGTGGGTCAGCAAAATTTCTTGACATCAAACGGCTGATTTTTCCTTCGCTCCCCTCCCTGTAGGCGAGCCCTTGGGAGACCCGGAGAGATGGAAATGCAAGCTGGCCCGGGCACAGGGCCTCACACCGATACAGTATTCCTCTCACACCACAGAGAGAAAGAGGGAGAGAGAGAGAGAGAGAGAGAGAGGGAGAGAGAGAGAGAGAGGGAGAGAGAGAGGGATAGAGAGAAAGAAAGAAAGAAAGAGCAAGCGATTGAGATGGAGGCTAATCACTGGCAGACATACCCCATTCAGCGCCGTCGTCGGCGGGGGAATCTAATTAACATAATAACGAAGGAATGAAAGGGAGACGAGAGCGAGAGATTGTTTTCACAGGGCGCCCGGATAAGTGGGGTGACCGGTGTCGAGACGTCCGAGGCATCGCTGACTGGCTCCGTATCCACCTCGCGGTGCGAGGGGGGGAGGGGGGAGGGCACCTGTGTGAACAAGGCAATATGTCACCTGTGAAATTCACAGGGTATTTGCGCCTTTTAATATTGTTCATTGACCTTCATGTCAAGGCGAGCTTTGACTTAAATTGTCTTGAATTACATTAAACCCAAAGAGAACCATTACCATACCCAGTATGTAGGAGTTGAATAAGAGAGAGGGAGAGAGGCTCATTAAAAATTCTTTGTAACATATTTTGATAATAGACGTAGAACAGCTGAGCCCTAAAACAAACTGATGACAGCCATTTTAGAGTGAAAGGGAAAAAAAGCGTTCTTTGAAGCATGACACCGCCTTTGACTGATTGTACATTTGTTCACAAAACTTTACTGCAAATCAGAGAACTTGAACATTTTCTGACAAAACGATCACAAAAGTTCAAGGCAAATGACACAAGGTATCAGTGTTACTTTTTTTTTTAGTCTTTCATCAAAAACTTTTTTTCTGCTTATTATTATGCTTCAATACGAGGAACAGAGCATTCAAGATGGCTGCCACAGATGAGAAGCAGTCAGGAGCTTTGCGAGCCTGCGGAACCCTTTTGGCAGGTGAATTCTCATTAATGTTACATGGCGGAGCAAACAGTGGGAAAAAAATGAAAAAGTCTTCGCCACGCCGCACGATGAACGCGCCTGTGCGTCTCCCAGCAGAGCTCCTCCGACACCGCTGTCAGGCGTCAGTGTCGTATGAAATTAGAAACATGAAAAGGAAGAGTTCCTTGACATTCTTTGTGTATGTTTCTGCCTTGTGTGCGAGTGTGTGTGTGTGTGTGTGTCTCTCTCTCTCTCTGTGTGTGTGTGTGTGTGTGTGTGTGTGTGTGTGTGTGTGTTGGTAGTCTTGTTGTCATAGCATGTGCACTATCCCACCTTTCAAATCTTTGCATTATGGTGTTGTCTAGGGGTAAAGATTTCCTGCTCTCATAGTACAATTATAGCTCTAGTTCTACATCAGGATGTCATATACTGTAGATCATCAGGCTCTTATCAAACTATTTCATCACAAATCCATGCTGATGTTGATGATGTTGCTTATACTGTATGGGTGTTTACTCACCCATAAATCACACACACACACACACACACACACACACACACACACACACATACACACACACACACACATATATTATACAGTGCATATACACAGTACACACAGTACACATACACATACATACACAGGCACACATATTTTAGCTGCCAGTTCAAAGCTGTCTTGTGGTCAGTAGTGTCCATCATGGCTCTGCCCTGCTCTTTGTCTCAGGCGGAGCCTGGCGGGGGAGGGGAGCGTTCGGGGGGAGATGGCCACGCATAAGCGATGGCTCGCCCGCAGGTCACCACCCGAGGCCCTGGCAGGACGGCCACAAATAATTCATGCCGCTCCTGCCCGAGAAGGTGCTCTCGCGCCGGCTGGCTTGCGGGGGCCCGACCTGTTGATGAGCCTGTCAGGTGGCCGTTTGGTGCCCCCTCCCCTCTCTCCTCTCCCCCCGGGCGACCCGCCGCGGACCCTTCGCTCATGCCTTTTCCCGGCTGGTTATTTTTCTTTTCTCCCCTTTGCCTCGTCCCCGTGGCTGCTGCCGCTGGGAGGAGGAGGAGGAGGAGGAGGAGGAGGAGGAGGAGGTGGAGGAGGAGGGAGGCACATATCCATCCATCTCTCCTTTCTTTTGTCTCTTTCACTCTTCCCCCACCATCTCTTTCTCTCTCTGCAGGGATGCCACCTCCGACTTGGCGACCCTCGACTATTATTATTCTGGCCCATTTCCCTGCGGCCTCCTTAGCGGCGCCGCCTGCGCTCCTTAAGTAAAGTCGTAACCTTATTCTCTCCGCCTCCGAAGAGACCCGGGGTGGCGAACAACGAGCGAGCGAGGGGAAGCGAAATAAGGAGGAGTGTGGGGAGAGAGGGGGAGAGATAGGTGGGAGGGCAGAGAAAGGGAAAGAGCAGAGGAGGAAGGGGAGGAAGGGGAGCGGAGGGGGTGGAGGTGACGGTGCCGAGGGGGGAGCGGATCTTAACTGACGCCGGAGTCCGCCCGCCGCCGCGGCACACAGCGCTGCCGTGCAGGTGTCCTGCCTTAACGAGCTCCAGAAGTGCCGGCTCTCGGAGGTTAATTTGCTCCTCAGCGCGCCCCACCGGGCCGCTCCCTCCCGCAGCACTCGGCCCGCTCCGCCGGAGAGGAGGAGAGGAGCAGAGGAGGAGGCGCAGGAAAGAGAAGTTTCCTCTGTGCCATTTTGGGGTCAGCGTGGGAGAGGCTGCTGGAGAGAGTGGAGGAGCGCGTAATGGTGCCTTGGAGAAGGAACAGGGACGTGAGGGACCGTCGGGGTCGTGATCATCACACTGATGTCCATGCACTCATGCATTCTGATCGCTGATATAGCGGCTGAAGGCAATGGGTGAAGTGCAGCAGTGCTTCACAATGCCTCCTGTACTCTCTCTCTCTCAGTCTTTGCTCTTGCATGACTGTAGCTTTTCAAAGATCAATCTCGGACGGGAAGTAACAGGTGTAAGATATGTGACCTTCCACGGCGAAATCAGTCACAATGTCCAAATTTTCAAAATCAAAGTTATTACGTTTTCAGGAAGGGGCATAATCAACCTTCAAAACGATACCTATATCTAATGAATTGAACGTCATATTACTGAAATATAAACATTCAAAGGAGTTGAGTTCATCCTGTCATGCCAATAGAAAAACGGAGAAATCTGCCTTTGAAGTTAACCGTCGGCTCAACACTCACGAACGCTTTGTAAGGTCGCCGCTATTACAAGATTTACGGTACTTGTATCAACGACACAGCACGCGGATGGCTTGGTGGTTGTCGATGAGTGCATTTACCGTAAAGCGGCAAAAAACGAGACGCCTCTAACTTCCTGCTTCCTCTAACTTTCTCACCTCAACAAACTCACGTTTTTAGACTACAAAAGGTCAGTTTTTCGGCGAAATGTATTCACGGCCGTACAGTGTAGACCTCCCACTGTTTCAAAACACTTACAAAAAAAAATCCACGATTTTAGCAAAAGTGACATAAATGGCCATTTTTCTCAGAAACGCCTGTTGCGACAAGCGACTGGTTTTGCCGTGGAACGTCACATATATGATTTGTTTGGATGTCAGTAAATATCACATCCATCCATCCATCCATCCATCCATCCATCCATTCATTCATTCATTCATTAATTCATTCACTTGGTCTCTTCGGCTGTGTCTGTTTCCCATTTCCTTTCCCCCACTTCCTGCTCTGAGTGGCGAGGGCAGAGAACAGAGGAAGTTTCCTCTGTGCCATGTTGGGGTCAGCCGTGTGTTAGAGACTGTTGGAAAGAGTGGAGAGTAATGGTGCCTTAGAGAAGGAGCGGTGACGTGAGAGGCCATCAGGTTCATGATTATCAGACTGATGTTCACAGCAAGTGAGTCTTATTTGATTGCAGACAAAGGCAATGGTTAAGTGAATTGAAGGTTTTAAGATGTTTCCTATTTCCTTCTTTCTTTCTTTCTTTCTCTCTGATTGCTCTTGTATGACTGTAGCATTTCAAAGATTAATCTCAGACAGAATGTAACAGGTGTAAGATATATGATTTGTTTGGATTTCAATAGATATCAAATCCCCTCATTCCTTCATTCATTCATTCATTCATTCATACATGCATTTATTAATTTAATCTCGTCCTTTCTTTATCAGTTTCCTATTTGCTTTAGTGTGCAGTGGATTCCTCGTTTGCTGGAAATGAATGTGCGTGTTAGCATTTGGCCTGGGCCGCTGCTATGATTTAGCAGGTCACTCTGGCTGGGGCCCCTGGGGTGATTTTCCCCTACATCAGTCTGTGAGCGGAAACAGCTGATGTGGCCTGCGGCGTCGGAGGCGTCTGGCCGGCCAGCCTTCATAGCCATTATAAAACCATCAGCCCCACATCTGCACAGCCCAGCCCCTGCGCAGCTCATTTAGCCCTGTCATGCTTGACTTGGCCCTTCTATGAGAATCCTCATTTAAAAACGCAAGAAGCTCATTTCGGAGTATATCTCCTCCTTTTTTTTCTCGCGTTCTGTCAATAAGTGTAATTTATGCCGCGCTTTTGTGTAGAATTTGGTATTGTAGTATATGAAGTCTTTTTTTTGTTAGTTTATACAAAAATGTGTAAACTGCAGCCAGATGTATGTGCGTTTTTCTGGTTTCTTCCCCACGCAGTCCATTCTACACTCTCCTCTTGTTTCCCTTACGACTACAGTTCTTGCATATCTGCACAGTTTTCCGGGGGAACTTTTTTCAAGCAATTCATCAGAAACTTTGTCAGCTTTAAGCAAATTTAAGGGCAGCGCAAGGACGAGGGAAAACTAGGTGGCTTCTATGCAGAGCGCAAACAAAGAAGGTTCAATGAATGTCACTATTCAAAAGAATTCCTGATATGCTTCAGTATAGCAATCGTCCCTCAGGTGCGCCTGGGTCACCCAACGACGACTACCCGAATGAGAAGGCGTGAATGAATTTTGAGAGAAAAAGGGACAGAAAGGAGGGATAGAGGGAGCTGGGGGGAAGAATGAAACACAGAGGTGCAGAATGTAAATGTTCCCCTTGAGCCGTGTGACAGTGTGAATGTCATTTTTAAGTCATGGCTACACCAGAGACACTGCCCAGCGCTGGGCTAAAATCGGAAGCGCTACAACAAATGTTTATTTTGCGATCCATAACGAGCACACAACATTCCATGCCAGTGAACGGAAAATTAATTTAGCTGTTTCCGCATGTCCATAATTAGTTATAAATTGATGAAATATTACAGTCATTCTTTTAGA
The DNA here is from genome assembly GCF_963854185.1 of Sardina pilchardus. Classification (NCBI taxonomy): domain Eukaryota; kingdom Metazoa; phylum Chordata; class Actinopteri; order Clupeiformes; family Clupeidae; genus Sardina; species Sardina pilchardus. The sequence continues at coordinate 5,504,398 of NC_085009.1, read as the reverse complement.
GGACGCTTTATCCACATTATATTATACGGTTGTAATATTACAAAACGATTACAACAATAATTCCGAAGTTCATAAATGTGGTTCCTGGAAAATAGTGCTATTGTCACTAACAATGTGTTCAGAGCAACTTTCCTCCAGCAGAAAATCCAACAGTGCACTCCCAGCGATCACTTGTGACCTCTCCACCTCATTCCCTCTCCCTCTCTCTCCTCTTCCCGCCTCTCTCTGTGGGGGCAACACTCAGTCTCCAGTGTGGCTGCCCTTCTCGGTGCTTGTATGTAAAATATTAACAGGCGGAGAGTTTGACAGAGCTTTAACTGTTCCGAGCAGATGCTTCATGCTTTTAAGTGTTGAATTATTCATCTCGGTTCAGTGTCGCTTCCAACATTTAATATCTTTAAACGCACTGGGATTTCACCCAGCCATTTTCTCACACAACTGCCTCCTATCGCTTTCTATAAACTAAGTATTCGCACACAAACACGGACACACACACACACACACACACTCACACACACACACACACACACAAACACACATACACACACACACACACATCCATAAACATTTGCATAGGCTGCATATGCTCATGACATTTGCAGACAAGCTTGCCCACACACTAAAACATCACACACACTCCCTCACATCACACCCACAGCCCACCATTAAACACACACACACACACACACGCACACATACCTGCATGCTCATTTACGTACTGTACACTCAACCGGCTCCGGCTGAAATTACCTGCTGGTCTAAAGAACATTAAACTTAATTTTAAGTGTAATGGATCTCATCAGTCAGTGAACCCTTCGCGCTGCACTTTTACACGCATGACTGCCTCGGCCTTAATTTAGTCATTGAGATAACTTTCCAGAAGGGCCCCGCTCTCGACCGGTGGCCAAACCTCATGGGCTTTTTTGGGGTGAGATTCTGCTCTACATAAAGCACTCTGAAATGTTTCAAGGGCCGCGGACGGCGCAATATATTAAAATTAAGAAACGCACACCTGGGTACCTCCACAAAGACTCAGATTTGGGGATTATTCTCCCCGTGTCATTATGTGTCATTAGCAAGACATTTTATGGAGGGGGGCTATCATAACAAAAAATGGGGAAGCAAATGGGAGTAGAATTGAATAAACCCACCCGCATGTGTGACAGAGAGGAATGGCTCAGCCCAGTCATTTTCAAATCAGCGGAATCATAAATCAATTTTATAGTTGCAGTGGGAGGCATAAATATCACTTTGGTAATAGAGAAATGTCTGTTGAACTTGCGGCATGACATGAGTATGGGTGAGCGGTGGAACATCTGTTTCGCCCTCATCAAAACCCCGATGTCGCCCAAGTAGATTGGGAATAAACGTCAAAAGATTTGGAGTTGGATGGCCTTTTTGACACTTCTGTCTGTGCCATAACAGATCGCATAAACACTGCTCAACTGTCTCTGTGAATAATAAAAAGGTACTTTTTGTTATTCTATCCTTCCTCCCATCTATCCACTTGTCTACCCACTCAGCCCCATAGCTGTCTACCTATCCGTGTTTAATGCGCTCTATGTTGCATTTTCTTCGCTGTCCGCAGCTAAGACATATTTAATCTGACGCACAAGACAAGATTAATATGAGGCCAGCATCAGTCTGAAAAAAAATTGAGGGATGGCCCTGCCCACCCCCCTAGGAAACCCCTCTGGTCGCACCAGTAATCCCCTATTGGAGCGGCTCGATCCTGTGCTTGTCAAATCGATGCCAATTGACAGCTCTAATTGATTTCTGTGGGAAAAAGGAGAGGCCGTCCTCATCTGGTTAAATGGCTGGTAGCGCGACCAAATCCCTCCTGAGGAGACTGCGGGTGGGCGGGGGGCTGTAGGTGGAGGAGGTGGGGGAGGTGGTGGAGGAGGAGGAGGTGTCGGGGACTGATCCAGGCTCATTTGTTGTGCAGCGGCTCGGGCTCAAGCTCAGGCGTGGTCACGGACCTGGAGTGATGACCTCGCCGCGGTGTCATGCTCGCTTGAAAAATAAGCTTTTTTTTTGCCATTTGTTTTCCAATTAGGAAATGTATTTGCTGTGTTATTGTGAAATTCGTGTGTGATCCACAGCCTGGGCAACATGATTTTGATTTCCTTGGAAAATGACACTGTTCATTGAAATGATTATTGGGTAAAATGGGCCCATTAGCTTGCAGGGACTTGAAGACAAACTCGTCTAAAGGGTGATCTCATCCCAGCTCATTAACTGTTTTTGTGAGATACTAATAGATCTATCCTGCAGTACTTGATCTACTATAGATCTATGCATGATCTAGATCATACAGTTGATCAAAATACCAGAACTATACTACATTTTAATGAGAAATGTATAAGACTTTGCCTGGAAAGTGTAAGGAAATCACCACAAGTGTCCATGTTCAGGCTGTAGAACTACTTTTGTAAGAGTAGAGGGTAATTAGGGAATATCCTGTAAGATAAGAGCTGTCTAATACGATCATAAATGAACCCTGAGGTAACTTAATGTTTGCCTTCCTTTGTCCCTAACCCTGCTCTCTTTCTCTCCCACCAGCCGTTTAAAATGTAAATATTAAATAGTGTTCAATGGAATTGCAATGTAAGTGGTTCTAGGAATAAAGGAGAGGGGAAAAAAGACTTGTCATCATCCTTGCAATAAATGTTTAATCTGAGCTTAAGAAGTCGACTTTAAGAACATTTAATTTGCTTTCAGTAATTGCATTACATTTCGGTACGGTTTAAAACTTCAGCAGTACAGTATAAACTGTTGATTAAAAAAAGTACAAATCCAGGAGGTGGATTCTGCTGCTATTATTTTTGCTATTTCTGCAGTTCTCCACCCCCCTCCCAACCCCGCAGACACACACACACACACACACACACACACACACACACACACACACACACACACACACACACACTCCCCTCCACCTCTATTATTCAACGGGTTGTACAGGGCATTAATATAAAGCTTCTCAATGTTTCAATCACATTAGCAAAATATGTGGATTTGTGTTATTTTATTTAGCAAGCATTATCTGCTAAGCGTTAAATAAGCATGCCAGTCACCTTTGACAGATTCACATTAACATATCATGCCTCTGCTTATGGGCTCAATGAGATTTAAAAAGGGAGAGAAAAGACGCAAGCAAAAGGCTACGCCGTGGAATTAAATGTCTTTTACCCCTGAACTCATATTTCACAGCGCACCTAGAAGCTTTAATTATGCCCGAATCGGAAATATTCTGACACAAACCGTGTTTAGCACATATTGCCTCCGACAGAGAATAACAGCACACTGATTCCCTGCAGCTGCACCAGACAATGCTTATTAATATGCTTGATTTGGGCGGCTGCTTTGGTGGCCTAGCTGTTGAACAAACTCTTAATTGTCTCGCCGAGAAGAAATAGGAACATGCTGCACTAACACTCTGTGTGGACTGAATGATGAGAATAGTTCAAACTTTGCTCAAGAGAAACTTCCTCCACCAGTTTCACTTTTCTCCCCCCAAAGCACAACAACACTGTCTTGATTACAGCAGCGTAATGATGGAAGTGTTTAAGTGAGGTGTTATTGACATGTCATGGCACATCTACACTGTTCCTCCTTTGGCACCTGTGTCTCAATTCAGCTCAGTTAGCAAGTATCCTGCAAGGACACACACACACTGAGACACACAGACACACACACACACACACACACACACAGAGACACACACAGACACAGACACAGACACACGCGCGCACACACACACACACACACACACACACACACACACACACACACACACACACACACACACACACACACACACACACACACACACACACACACACACACACACACACACACACACACACACACACACACACACACACACACACACACACACACACACACACACACACACACACTCACACGCACACAGACAGTGCTGAAGCTGCTCAATTCTTAAACAGCTGATATCTCCACAGCAGGGTCACTGACAGTGTGCTGACGCCGGGGTTCATCATGACATTAAATCAGTGGCCGCGTTTCTTTAATTGTTGTTGATTGCTTTCATTATGTCGTGGTGTGGTGTCTGAATGACGCCGTCGGGGGCCTGGACGAGTGACAACGCAGCGACAGCGGTCCCTTCAAAGCTAATTGGACGCCATGTTTCTGACGGGGACCAAAAAACCCCCACAACAACAGCAACACCTTTAATCAGACAGTGTCCTGTCCTCCGATGTATATTTTATGAGCCTTTCGACGCCCAATTGGCAGAGACAGAAAGAGAGAGCAGAGAAACAAGTAGTGAGGACCTTGCATCAAATGTCCTCATTCGACATCGACGACTACTCTCCAAATGTAACTGTTTTAATCAAATTATCAGGCTTTATTTATTTATATGTATATATACATATATATATATATATATATATATATATATATATATATTAAAGACAGTTTTAAGACCTTGCTTTGAGCAAATGGACCCACTCGAAAAGCTTTATTCATCTAATAAACTTGCTGAAACACTGAGAAAGAGGCCGAGAGAGAGAGAGAGAGGCGGGAGAGAGAGATAATCGTCAGTCTGGAGGGGATTAGGAGCGAGGCTGTGGGGGTACATGTCAGCATTTCACATCTTTTGAGCAGCCCTACATTAAATATCTGCGAGTATCAGCAGTGAAACGTAAAGAAAATGGCCGTATAGACATGCCAGCTTTGCTTGATAAATATAGATTTTTGTTGTGAGTGAGGGAAGTTTTGGGAGGGAGGGCATCCAGGCCCGTTTTTTGAACGAGGTTGTTTTTTTTGGAAGGATAGGCTAGATGCTACATTAGGCAAGTGGTTGGCTACATTGCTGTAATCAGGCTTAGCATACTTTCTCGCCATTGCATGCATAATGCTTACTTTCCCAAATCGATTTCAGCATCTGGATCCGCAGTGGCTCCACAAAAAAGGGACTGGTTTTGACAGATCAAGCTAATGCTCCATCTCACTCTCTCGCTCTCTCTTTCTATCACTTTCTCACTCTCTCTCTCTTTCTCTCTCTCTCTTTCTCTCTCTCTCTCTCTCTCTGGGTTTATGCCCATCGGCTTACTTACTCTTGCAAAATTTCCTGTCTCTCTAATGCTCCTTTTTGCTTGGGTCTGCATGCAAAACAGCTCAAGGCTTAGAACCGCTTTGCTTACAGAGAGAGAGAGAGAGAGAGAGAGAGAGAGAGAGAGAGAGAGAGAGAGAGAGAGAGATCTTTCTTCTACTGGAAGACACAGAGAGTTGTCTAGGCAGCATTTACCATGTAAGAAACAGGCGCCACCAACCCAAAACAAACAACCAAACAAAAAAAACATTCCCTATAACATCCCTCCTAATCCTTCACCACTATCTATTATTTACAATGTCTCAAACACCCAGGCTCTGCTGAAGCCTTGCCTTGTATCTCTCCAGGTTTATTCTGCTTTTGCCTACATAACCCAAATCTTGGCTGTGTTTTCGTGATACAGAATTGAGCCCATGCTGTAGGTTGGCTGTCTGCGCAGGGCGCACCATACATCAATTCCACCCTTACTGAAAGGACGGACTCTCCTGGCCGACGCTCAAGGAGCAGCACACACATACATACAGTGGACCGCTATGAAGCCTCCTCGCTCTCATCAGTAAGTAGCCTCTCTCTCTCTCCCTCTCTCTCTCTCTCCATCTCTCTCTCTCTCATTCCTTTCTCTCCATCCCGCCTCCTCCACTTAGTCTATCTATCTTTAGTTGCCGGTGCTAGCTCAGCACTCGGCTGCCACTGTGGAGCACCTTTTAAACATCAAACGCATGCCCGCCGGCCCTTTCAAGTCAGGCAAGACAAAAAGAGAGAGCGAGCGAGGGAGGAAGAGAGACAGAGAGGGAGGGAGAGAGAGAGAGAAGATGATGGTGGGATAAGATGGAGGTGAAGGGAATAAATGAGAGGCGAAATGTGATAAACAATCACATAAAACGCACACCCAGAGATGCAGTCATATAGGCACAGCCTGTAGGCATGCATGCATGCAGACACACACACACACACACACACACACACAAGCAGCAGCACACTTACAGTATACATACAATTGCTCAAACACTGTTGTGTGTGTGTGTGTGTGTGTGTGTGTGTGTGTGTGTGTGTGTGTGTGTGTGTGTGTGTGTGTGTGTGTTAGTGTGTGTGTGTGTGTGTGTGTGTGTGTGTGTGTGTGTGTGTGTGTGTGTGTGTATGCATGTGTGTGTGTGTGTGTGTGTCTTTGCCATCTCCTAACACTTTGATGTGTGGCTCAGAGGCCCTGCACCAGGACACTGAGCATGTCAGAGAGTGATGTGGCATGTCTGCATACATTGGCTCTCAAAGCACTCCAGGAGAGAGATGGCCTCTGCCTCTTGTGCTGCACAATACTTTCATCTCTTGCCAAGTGCATGTGAGCAAACTCTCCAGGCGCCGGAAAACAGCTCCGATAATACCGGGGAGGGTCCACCAAGGAATCAGTTCTTTTCTTTAACTTCTAATATTCTAAATATGTGGTTATATATTAGATTAGGTGATATTAGATTCATCGTTACTGGATTAGATTCAACTTTATTCAACATTGTGCAGAGTGCAAGTACAGAGACAAAGACTTGTGGTTTGCGTCTAACCAGAAGCTGCTTTTTGTTGTCTTTGTACTTGTGCATTGGCAATAAAGTTGAATCTAAGCTATTCTATTCTAATATAGTTACATATTTAGAGTATTGGAAGTTAAACAGTGTATGTATTCATAATAACTGGGCTTAGCATTATGCACGTCAAAACATAATTGCATAGCTCAGTGACTGATTGCATATGATTATGATTAAGAAACAAGTTTGCGATGATTACTGTACTTATGTTATTTTGCCGGACTCCACCGCATCTCGTTGTAATCCTGTTGATGTTATGACACCACTGTACAAGAGACCTTGAGAGCCATCGTGGCATATAAAGACCTCCGTAATCAGCGCCCGGGCGCACGCGTCCCCCGGGTCCCTGGGGGGTCTGAGCTGTGTGGTGTGATCCTAAGTGGTCTGATCATAAGTGGAGGCCTAATCATAATCATCATTAGCCCGGCCCTCCCTTCCGCTTAGCAGTCGGCCATGGGGGAGGCACCGAGCCAAGTGCCGAGGAGCGACCGCCGCCACCTCCACCTCAGAGAGGGGTGTGTGTGTGTGTGTGAGTGTGTGTTTGGTGTGTGTGTGTGTGTGTGTGTGTGTGTGATGGTGGTGTGTGTGTGTGTGTGTGTGTGTGTGTGTGTGTGTGTGTGTGTGTGTGTGTGTGTGTGTGTGTGTGTGTGTGATGGTGGTGTGTGTGTGTGTGTGTGTGTGTGTGTGTGTGTGTGATGTGTGTGATGTGTGTGTCTGTGTGTGGGTGGGTGTGATGTGGTGTGTGTGTGAAATATGTGAAGGAAGAGAGAGAGGTGTGTGTGTGTGTGTGTGTGTGTGAGAGAGAGAATATTGTGTGAAGGAGCGAAGTGAGGGGAGAGGTGAGGCTGTAGGTGGCTGGGGTTAATTGTGATGGGGGATGTGCTGTTTAATCAAATGCATCCGGGGCCGAGCTAACGGCTGGACACAAGGGGGGGTCATCGCTATGGAGGAGGACCTGTTACCATGGAGAGTGAGTTGTTCATCTGGGAGTGTGTGTGTGTGTGTGTGTCAGGGGATGGGACCATGATGAGGCTGCGGACATTTCCATCAATGCCCATCACAGGCTGTTGGCCTGGGTGACCCAGGGGCCAGTTGACCAGTGATTTGTGGACTCTCAGAGGACATGGGGGCTTTAAATCCTCTTCATATCCATCTCCCCTGAGTCAAATTTAAACAGCAAATGTCCAAACACTCCTCTGGTATATCTTGTTCAGCTCACAACACAGGCGCCATTCGCCAAACACACTAAGGCATTCCTGCTCACACTTAACTCAATGTCTTCTTTACCACACACACACACACACACACACACACACACACACACACACACACACACACACACACACACACACACACACACACACACACCACATAAACACACTTAACTCTATGTCTTCTTTATCCACAAACACACACACACACACACACACACACACACACACACACACACACACACACACACACACACACACACACACACACACACACACACACACACACACACACACACACAAACACACACATTATTTCATTTCTGCGTCCACAGGGAGCACTTCCACTGCATTTGGACTCGTCAGGGTTCCTGGAGGTGCCTGAAGAGTGGTCACTGTAATCTCCCCACGGCAACGATACCTGTCAGTGGCTCTTACTCCGACAGCACGGAGAGAAGGAGAGAGGGATATGGGAGAAGATTAATGTTGGACTCAGAGGGAGGGAAGGGAGAAATGACATGAGGGAGGTCTGAAAGAGTGAAAGAAAAAAAAGTGATTATTTGCTTTCTTTCACACAGTTGGTTCTCTGCACTGCATGGGGAAAATATCTGAAAATGTTTTCCATAAAAAAACATTTGGGCCAGTGACTCTCTCTCTCTCTCTTTCTCTCTGCATAATCAGCCACTCAATGTAGCCTACATGAGCATACTGATTACAGAGAACAGGCCTGGAGGAAGAGGCTCTTAGTTTACTAACGTAATCAAGACTAAATTAATCAACACACAATATCTGAACACAACTTTCTTCATTTACAGTTTTTTTCGGTCGCTAACGGGCGTTTGTCCATTCGGTTGACGCATTTTCAGGACTCTAAACACAGTTAGCACAGCATCGGTCTTTTGTGGCCATACCATTCACACATTTCATGTTGTTTTCACACAGTATGCAGTCAGTGAATACATTTTCACAATGCTTACATTTTCTTAACAGACAAGCTATACCTCCCAACAAAATAATGGATCGTTTTTGTATTATTTTCGAATGTTAACACACAACATCCCACAATAGTTAAAACAATATTCCAAACCTTAGATACAGTATAAAAACCTCTGCTTCTGCAATGTTATCAATTCAAAAGCAATATATCTCAGCTGATAATAAACAAACAATCGAATAATTGACACACAGATGATTTATGTTGGGTAAATTGGGCCAACCAAAGCTGATTCCAGTCTATCTTAGACTCAGTGGCAGGGGTTATTTCTCTCTATTACATTGACACTTACACAGTAAAATGAGGAGGTGATGTTTTTGTAAGCAGAAACCGAAAAAGACAAATACTGTAATGTCTGGACGAGGAAGAGTAAGAGTAAGGGGCCCAGGGAGAAGAGCAGGCCCAGTGAGAGATGCAGTGAGATGTGCAGGAGCACTGAGAGGAGCAGGTGCAGAGATTAGACACAGTAATATTGTGCTTTTTTTTGTTCACCCCTTTTTTATCTGGGCTTTTCGCTGTTGTTTTTTGTTCAGAAGGCTCTTGTGTTTCATGGATATTTTGTTCACTGCAATGCTGTACAACTTTTTCTGTTCCATCATAGTCTACTGTAAACAGTAGCCTACTATACTGCACCTCCTGTATAGGCCTAGTGAACAGTAAAAAAAAAAAAAAAAGATTTGCTTTTTACTGGAATGCATTTGAATGTGAACATTACATCTGGACATACAGTTCCCGACCAAGACATTTAGTGTAAAAATGCTGGATTGCATGTTTTGCATGCAAATACCTGTAAAACTGAAACATAAAAGTCTATGCAGTTTTTGTAATGTCAACAGTAGCCAGTATTTTGAAACCTAGTGTACTCTGATTGACTGCATGTATCTTGTGAAGTGAAATCAAGCTTCATTCTTTGACAAAATAACTTCATTTTGAGTCAGGTTTCC